>NW_028270141.1:162875452-163116531 GCF_037043375.1 Chiloscyllium plagiosum | reverse complement strand
TGCTGGGTGGGGTACCGCATGGTTTGGTGCTGGGTGGGGGAACCGCACGGTGTGGTGCTGGGTGGGGTACCGCATGGTTTGGTGCTGGGTGGGGAACCGCACGGTGTGGTGCTGGGTGGGTACCGCACGGTGTGGTGCTGGGTGGGGTACCGCACGGTGTGGTGCTGGGTGGGGGTACCGCATGGTTTGGTGCTGGGTGGGGAACCGCACGGTGTGGTGCTGGGTGGGGTACCGCATGGTTGGTGCTGGGTGGGGAACCGCACGGTTGTGGTTGCTGGGTCGGGGTACCGCACGGTGTGGTGCTGGGTGGGGTACCGCACGGTACAGGTGCTGGGTGGGGTACCGCACGGTGCGGTGCTGGGTGGGGAACCGCACGGTGTGGTGCTGGGTGGGGTACCGCACGGTGTGGTGCTGGGTGGGGAACCGCACGGTGTGGTGCTGGGTGGGGTACCGCACGGTGTGGTGCTGGGGGGGGTACCGCACGGTGTGGTGCTGGGTGGGGTACCGCACGGTGTGGTGCTGGGGGGGGTACCGCACGGTGTGGTGCTGGGTGGGGTACCGCACGGTGTGGTGCTGGGTGGGGTACCGCACGGTACAGGTGCTGGGTGGGGAACCGCACGGTGTGGTGCTGGGTGGGGTACCGCACGGTGTGGTGCTGGGTGGGGAACCGCACGGTGTGGTGCTGGGTGGGGTACCGCACGGTGTGGTGCTGGGTGGGGAACCGCACGGTGTGGTGCTGGGTGGGGTACCGCACGGTGTGGTGCTGGGTGGGGAACCGCACGGTGTGGTGCTGGGTGGGGAACCGCACGGTGCGGTGCTGGGTGGGGTACCGCACGGTACAGGTGCTGGGTGGGGTACCGCACGGTGTGGTGCTGGGTGGGGTACCGCACGGTGTGGTGCTGGGTGGGGTACCGCACGGTACAGGTGCTGGGTGGGGTACCGCACGGTGTGGTGCTGGGTGGGGTACCGCACGGTGTGGTGCTGGGTGGGGTACCGCACGCTACAGGTGCTGGGTGGGGTACCGCACGGTGTGGTGCTGGGTGGGGTACCGCACGGTGTGGTGCTGGGTGGGGTACCGCACGGTGCGGTGCTGGGTGGGGAACCGCACGGTGCAGGTGCTGGGTGGGGTACCGCACGGTGTGGTGCTGGGTGGGGAACCGCACGGTGTGGTGCTGGGTGGGGTACCGCACGGTGTGGTGCTGGGTGGGGAACCGCACGGTGTGGTGCTGGGTGGGGTACCGCACGGTGTGGTGCTGGGTGGGGAACCGCACGGTGTGGTGCTGGGTGGGGTACCGCACGGTGTGGTGCTGGGTGGGGTACCGCACGGTGTGGTGCTGGGTGGGGAACCGCACGGTGTGGTGCTGGGTGGGGCACCGCACGGTGTGGGTGCTGGGTGGAGGGAACCGCACGGTGCAGGTGCTGGGTGGGGTACCGCACGGTGTGGTGCTGGGTGGGGAACCGCACGGTGTGGTGCTGGGTGGGGTACCGCACGGTGTGGTGCTGGTGGGGAACCGCACGGTGTGGTGCTGGGTGGGGAACCGCACAGTGTGGTGCTGGGTGGGGTACCGCACGGTGTGGTGCTGGGTGGGGTACCGCACGGTGTGGTGCTGGGTGGGTACCGCACGGTGTGGTGCTGGGTGGGGTACCGCACGGTGTGGTGCTGGGTGGGGTACCGCACGGTGTGGTGCTGGGTGGGGTACCGCACGGTGTGGTGCTGGGTGGGGTACCGCACGGTACAGGTGCTGGGTGGGGTACCGCACGGTACAGGTGCTGGGTGGGGTACCGCACGGTGTGGTGCTGGGTGGGGTACCGCACGGTGTGGTGCTGGGTGGGGTACCGCACGGTGTGGTGCTGGGTGGGGTACCGCACGGTGTGGTGCTGGGTGGGGAACCGCACGGTGTGGTGCTGGGTGGGGAACCGCACAGTGTGGTGCTGGGTGGGGTACCGCACGGTGTGGTGCTGGGTGGGGTACCGCACGGTGTGGTGCTGGGTGGGGTACCGCACGGTGTGGTGCTGGGTGGGGTACCGCACGGTGTGGTGCTGGGTGGGGGTACCGCACGGTACAGGTGCTGGGTGGGGTACCGCACGGTGCAGGTGCTGGGTGGGGTACCGCACGGTGCAGGTGCTGGGTGGGGTACCGCACGGTGCAGGTGCTGGGTGGGGTACCGCACGGTGTGGTGCTGGTGGGGTACCGCACGGTGCAGGTGCTGGGTGGGGTACCGCACGGCGCGGTGCTGGGTGGGGTACCGCACGGTGTGGTGCTGGGTGGGGAACCGCACAGTGTGGTGCTGGGTGGGGTACCGCACGGTGTGGTGCTGTGGTGGGGAACCGCACGGTGTGGTGCTGGGTGGGGTACGGCGCGGCGCGGTGCTGGGTGGGGTACCGCACGGTGTGGTGCTGGGTGGGGGTACCGCACGGTGTGGTGCTGGGTGGGGAACCGCACGGTGTGGTGCTGGGTGGGTACCGCACGGTGTGGTGCTGGGTGGGGTACCGCACGGTGTGGTGCTGGGTGGGGAACCGCACGGTGTGGTGCTGGGTGGGGTACGGCGCGGCGCGGTGCTGGGTGGGGTACCGCACGGTGTGGTGCTGGGTGGGGAACCGCACGGTGTGGTGCTGGGTGGGGAACCGCACGGTGTGGTGCTGGGTGGGGTACCGCACGGTTGTGGTGCTGGGTGGGGTACCGCACGGTGTGGTGCTGGGTGGGGTACCGCACGGTGCGGTGCTGGGTGGGGTACCGCACGGTGTGGTGCTGGGGTGGGGTACCGCACGTGTGGTGCTGGGTGGGGAACCGCACGGTGTGGTGCTGGGTGGGGTACCGCACGGTGTGGTGCTGGGTGGGGTACCGCACGGTGTGGTGCTGGGTGGGGTACCGCACGGTGTGGTGCTGGGTGGGGTACCGCACGGTGTGGTGCTGGGTGGGGAACCGCACGGTGTGGTGCTGGGTGGGGAACCGCACGGTGTGGTGCTGGGTGGGGTACCGCACGGTGTGGTGCTGGGTGGGGTACCGCACGGTGTGGTGCTGGGTGGGGTACCGCACGGTGTGGTGCTGGGTGGGGTACCGCACGGTGCGGTGCTGGGTGGGGTACCGCACGGTGTGGTGCTGGGTGGGTACCGCACGGTGTGGTGCTGGGTGGGGTACCGCACGGTGTGGTGCTGGGTGGGGTACCGCACGGTACAGGTGCTGGGTGGGGTACCGCACGGTGTGGTGCTGGGTGGGGTACCGCATGGTGTGGTGCTGGGTGGGGAACCGCACGTGTGGTGCTGGGTGGGGTACCGCACGGTGTGGTGCTGGGTGGGGTACCGCACGGTGTGGTGCTGGGTGGGGTACCGCACGGTGTGGTGCTGGGTGGGGAACCGCACGGTGTGGTGCTGGGTGGGAACCGCACGGTGTGGTGCTGGGTGGGGTACGCAGGTTTGGTGCTGGGTGGGAACCCGCACGGTGTGGTGCTGGGTGGGGTACCGCACGGTGTGGTGCTGGGTGGGGTACGGGTGTGGTGCTGGGTGGGGTACCGCACGGTGTGGTGCTGGGTGGGGTACCGCACGGTGTGGTGCTGGGTGGGGAACCGCACGGTGTGGTGCTGGGTGGGGAACCGCGTGGCGCGGTGCTGGGTGGGGTACCGCACGGTGTGGTGCTGGGTGGGGAACCGCACGGTGTGGTGCTGGGTGGGGTACCGCACGGTGTGGTGCTGGGTGGGGTACCGCACGGTGTGGTGCTGGGTGGGGTACCGCACGGTGTGGTGCTGGGTGGGGTACCGCACGGTACAGGTGCTGGGTGGGGTACCACACGGTGCGGTGCTGGGTGGGGTAACCGCACGGTGTGGTGCTGGGTGGGGAACGCACGGTGTGGTGCTGGGTGGGGAACCGCACGGTGTGGTGCTGGGTGGGGTACCGCACGGTGTGGTGCTGGGTGGGGTACCGCACGGTGTGGTGCTGGGTGGGGTACCGCACGGTGTGGTGCTGGGTGGGGTACCGCACGGTACAGGTGCTGGGTGGGGTACCACACGGTGCGGTGCTGGGTGGGGTACCGCACGGTGTGGTGCTGGTGGGGAACCGCACGTGTGGTGCTGGGTGGGGTACCGTATCGGTGTGGTGCTGGTGGGGTACCGCACGGTGTGGTGCTGGGTGGGGTACCGCACGGTACAGGTCTGGGTGGGTACCACACGGTGCGGTGCTGGGTGGGTACCGCACGGTGTGGTGCTGGGTGGGGAACCGCACGGTGTGGTGCTGGGTGGGGTACCGCATGGTGTGGTGCTGGGTGGGGAACCGCACGGTGTGGTGCTGGTGGGGTACGGTGTGGTGCTGGGTGGGGTACCGCACGGTGTGGTGCTGGGTGGGGTACCGCACGGTGCAGGTGCTGGGTGGGTACCGCACGGTGTGGTGCTGGGTGGGTACCGCACGGTGTGGTGCTGGGTGGGGTACCGCACGGTGCTGGGTGGGGTACCGCATGGTGTAGTGCTGGGTGGGGTACCGCACGGTGTGGTGCTGGGTGGGGAACCGCACGGTGTGGTGCTGGTGGGGTACCGCACGGTGTGGTGCTGGGTGGGGTACCACACGGTGCTGGGTGGGGAACCGCACGGTGTGGTGCTGGGTGGGGTACCGCACGGTGTGGTGCTGGGTGGGGAACCGCACGGTGCTGGGTGGGGAACCGCACGGTGTGGTGCTGGGTGGGGTACCGCACGGTGTGGTGCTGGGTGGGGTACCGCACGGTGTGGTGCTGGGTGGGGTACCGCACGGTGTGGTGCTGGGTGGGGTACCGCACGGTGTGGTGCTGGGTGGGGTACCGCACGGTGCTGGGTGGGGTACCGCACGGTGTGGTGCTGGGTGGGGTACCGCACGGTGTGGTGCTGGGTGGGGTACCGCACGGTGTGGTGCTGGGTGGGGTACCGCACGGTGTGGTGCTGGGTGGGGTACCGCACGGTGTGGTGCTGGGTGGGGTACCGCACGGTACAGGTGCTGGGTGGGGTACCGCACGGTGTGGTGCTGGGTGGGGAACCGCACGTGTGGTGCTGGGTGGGGTACCGCACGGTGTGGTGCTGGGTGGGGAACCGCACGGTACGGTGCTGGGTGGGGTACCGCACGGTGAGGTGCTGGGTGGGGAACCGCACGGTGTGGTGCTGGGTGGGGTACCGCACGGTGTGGTGCTGGGTGGGGTACCGCACGGTGTGGTGCTGGGTGGGGTACCGCACGGTGTGGTGCTGGGTGGGGTACCGCACGGTGTGGTGCTGGGTGGGGTACCGCACGGTACAGGTGCTGGGTGGGGTACCGCACGGTGCAGGTGCTGGGTGGGGTACCGCACGGTGAGGTGCTGGGTGGGGTACCGCACGGTACGGTGCTGGGTGGGGGTACCGCACGGTGTGGTGCTGGGTGGGTACCGCACGGTGTGGTGCTGGGTGGGGTACCGCACGGTGTGGTGCTGGGTGGGGTACCGCACGGTGTGGTGCTGGGTGGGGTACCGCACGGTGTGGTGCTGGGTGGGGTACCGCACGGTGTGGTGCTGGTGGGGTACCGCACGGTGTGGTGCTGGGTGGGGTACCGCACGGTGTGGTGCTGGGTGGGGTACCGCACGGTGTGGTGCTGGGTGGGGAACCGCACGGTGTGGTGCTGGGTGGGGTACCGCACGGTGTGGTGCTGGGTGGGGAAACCGCACGGTGTGGTGCTGGGTGGGGTACCGCACGGTACAGGTGCTGGGTGGGGTACCGCACGGTGTGGTGCTGGGTGGGGTACCGCACGGTGTGGTGCTGGGTGGGGTACCGCACGGTGTGGTGCTGGGTGGGGTACCGCACGGTGTGGTGCTGGGTGGGGTACCGCACGGTGTGGTGCTGGGTGGGGTACCGCACGGTGTGGTGCTGGGTGGGGTACCGCACGGTGTGGTGCTGGGTGGGGTACCGCACGGTACAGGTGCTGGGTGGGGTACCGCATGGTACAGGTGCTGGGTGGGGAACCGCACGGTGTGGTGCTGGGTGGGGTACCGCACGGTACAGGTGCTGGGTGGGGTACCGCACGGTGTGGTGCTGGGTGGGGTACCGCACGGTGTGGTGCTGGGTGGGGTACCGCACGGTGTGGTGCTGGGTGGGGTACGGTGTGGTGCTGGGTGGGGTACCGCATGGTACAGGTGCTGGGTGGGGAACCGCACGGTGTGGTGCTGGGTGGGGTACCGCACGGTGTGGTGCTGGGTGGGGTACCGCACGGTGTGGTGCTGGGTGGGGTACCGCACGGTGTGGTGCTGGGTGGGGTACCGCATGGTACAGGTGCTGGGTGGGGAACCGCACGGTGTGGTGCTGGGTGGGGTACCGCACGGTGCGGTGCTGGGTGGGGTACCGCACGGTGTGGTGCTGGGTGGGGTACCGCACGGTGTGGTGCTGGGTGGGGTACCGCACGGTGTGGTGCTGGGTGGGGTACCGCACGGTGTGGTGCTGGGTGGGGAACCGCACGGTGTGGTGCTGGGTGGGGTACCGCACGGTGTGGTGCTGGGTGGGGTACCGCACGGTGTGCTGCTGGGTGGGGAACCGCACGGTGTGGTGCTGGGTGGGGTACCGCACGGTGTGGTGCTGGGTGGGGTACCGCACGGTGTGGTGCTGGGTGGGGTACCGCACGGTACAGGTGCTGGGTGGGGTACCGCACGGTACAGGTGCTGGGTGGGGAACCGCACGGTGTGGTGCTGGGTGGGGTACCGCACGGTGTGGTGCTGGGTGGGGTACCGCACGGTGTGGTGCTGGGTGGGGAACCGCACGGTGTGGTGCTGGGTGGGGTACCGCACGGTGTGGTGCTGGGTGGGGTACCGCACGGTGTGGTGCTGGGTGGGGTACCGCACGGTGTGGTGCTGGGTGGGGTACCGCACGGTGTGGTGCTGGGTGGGGTACCGCACGGTGTGGTGCTGGGTGGGGTACCGCACGGTGTGGTGCTGGGTGGGGAACCGCACGGTACAGGTGCTGGGTGGGGAACCGCACGGTGTGGTGCTGGGTGGGGTACCGCACGGTGCGGTGCTGGGTGGGGTACCGCACGGTGTGGTGCTGGGTGGGGTACCGCACGGTGCAGGTGCTGGGTGGGGTACCGCACGGTGCTGGGTGGGGTACCGCACGGTGTGGTGCTGGGTGGGGTACCGCACGGTGTGGTGCTGGGTGGGGTACCGCACGGTGTGGTGCTGGGTGGGGAACCGCACGGTGTGGTGCTGGGTGGGGTACGGTGTGGTGCTGGGTGGGGAACCGCACGGTGTGGTGCTGGGTGGGGTACGGTGTGGTGCTGGGTGGGGAACCGCACGGTGTGGTGCTGGGTGGGGTACCGCACGGTGTGGTGCTGGGTGGGGTACCGCACGGTGTGGTGCTGGGTGGGGTACCGCACGGTGCAGGTGCTGGGTGGGGTACCGCACGGTGCTGGGTGGGGTACCGCACCGGTGTGGTGCTGGGTGGGGTACCGCACGGTGTGGTGCTGGGTGGGGTACCGCACGGTGTGGTGCTGGGTGGGGAACCGCACGGTGTGGTGCTGGGTGGGGTACGGTGTGGTGCTGGGTGGGGAACCGCACGGTGTGGTGCTGGGTGGGGTACGGTGTGGTGCTGGGTGGGGAACCGCACGGTGTGGTGCTGGGTGGGGTACCGCACGGTGTGGTGCTGGGTGGGGTACCGCACGGTGTGGTGCTGGGTGGGGTACCGCACGGTGTGGTGCTGGGTGGGGTACCGCACGGTGTGGTGCTGGGTGGGGAACCGCACGGTGTGGTGCTGGGTGGGGTACCGCACGGTGTGGTGCTGGGTGGGGTACCGCACGGTGTGGTGCTGGGTGGGGTACTGCGCCGCGCGGTGCTGGGTGGGGTACCACACGCTGTGGTGCTGGGTGGGGAACCGCACGGTGTGGTGCTGGGTGGGGAACCGCACGGTGTGGTGCTGGGTTGGGTACGGCGCGGCGCGGTGCTGGGTGGGGTACCACACGCTGTGGTGCTGGGTGGGGAACCGCACGGTGTGGTGCTGGGTGGGGAACCGCACGGTGTGGTGCTGGGTGGGGTACCACACGGTGTGGTGCTGGGTGGGGTACCACACGGTGTGGTGCTGGGTGGGGAACCGCACGGTGTGGTGCTGGGTGGGGTACGGCACGGTGCAGGTGCTGGGTGGGGAACCGCACGGTGTGGTGCTGGGTGGGGTACCGCACGGTGTGGTGCTGGGTGGGGAACCGCACGGTGTGGTGCTGGGTGGGGTACCGCACGGTGTGGTGCTGGGTGGGGTACCGCACGGTGTGGTGCTGGGTGGGGAACCGCACGGTGTGGTGCTGGGTGGGGTACCGCACGGTGTGGTGCTGGGTGGGGAACCGCACGGTGTGGTGCTGGGTGGGGTACCGCGTGGCGCGGTGCTGGGTGGGGTACCGCACGGTGTGGTGCTGGGTGGAGTACCGCACGGTGTGGTGCTAGGTGGGGAACCGCGCGGTACGGTGCTGGGTGGGGTACCGCACGGTGTGGTGCTGGGTGGGGAACCGCACGGTGTGGTGCTGGGTGGGGAACCGCACGGTGTGGTGCTAGGTGGGGAACCGCGCGGTACGGTGCTGGGTGGGGTACCGCACGGTGTGGTGCTGGGTGGGGTACCGCACGGTGTGGTGCTGGGTGGGGAACCGCACGGTGTGGTGCTGGGTGGGGTACCGCACGGTGTGGTGCTGGGTGGGGAACCGCACGGTGATCCTCTGGTCCAGCAGGTCACCAGCTTATAATTTCCTTTGGCCCTTCTGAAGTAGGTGGGTCTGGACAGATGGAGGAGTAGGTGGGGAGCAGAGGGATACACATCCTACAGAATTGGGCGACAGGTTTAGACAGTAGATTTGGATCGGCTCAGGCTTGGAGGGCCGAAGGGCCTGTTCCTGGGCTGTAAATTTTCTTTGTTGTTTGTTCTCACAGCACTAGCTATTCTCCAATCTTCTCGGACCATGCCTGTGTCTGAAGAGAATATAAAGATCTCGGTCAAAGCTCCACCAGTCTCCTCCCTGACTTCCTTCAGTATCCTGCATTAGACCCCATCAGGAAATTACCTTAACATTTAACAAGATACCCAACACCTCCTCCTTCTTCATTATCAACCAACTCCCTCCCTAATCTTACCATCATCCATGTCTTTCTTGAGACAACGTACTCATTCAGGACTTTGCTGACTGAGAATTGAAGAGACCCTACAGTTCAGACAGAGGCTATTTGAGCCTTGAGTCAGCACTGACCTGCCCAAAAACATCCCGCCCAAACTTCCTCTGGGTCCCCACATAAATCCTCTCCTTTGTCCTCGAATGCACACACCATTTCCCGAGCTACCCTCTTGCTCCTAATATATACATAAAATGCCTTGGGATTCTCTTCAATTCTAATTGTTCAAATCTCTCAGATTTATGGAACTCCCACATCCTTCTCTACAGTGAGTGCAGCTGCAAAGTACACACGTATAACCTCAGCTCTGTCTTCATCTCCAAACACGGATTACCACTTTGATCCCTAATCCTTTTCCTGGCTATTTTTCTATTCACTCTCCTCACGATTTTCTGAGAAACCTTGGTATTGTCTCACTTCCTGTGGGGAATCTGCTGTTTTGACCCTTCGGAACTCTCAGCCTTTCTCTCTCAGAGTCCAGTCCTTTCCCTCCTTTGATGCCCAGGGTTACATAGAACATAGAACAGTACAGAAGAGGAAAGGGCCCTTCAGCCCATCATGTTGTGCTAAATATGATGCCAAATTAAACTAATCCCTTGCCTGTCCTTGGTCCAAATCCCTCTATTCCTTCTATATTCATGTGCTCATTGTTATGAAGGTGTCAAGGTCCTGTACCTTTAAGAGAGTTGAGAAGCTAGCATGGCCAGCTGGACATAACACACAGTGTTCTGAACAAGGTAACAATGGAACACTTGGTCAAAACAGCTAGCAGCAGCTGGGTTACCATGAGACAAAAACAAATTCAAATTCTGCCAATCAGTTTAAATTATGCCCCAAGATTCCAAACTCCAATCAAGTTTGAATTTAGTATTTTGATAATATTAAAAACAATCAAATGACCCGATGTTTTGGGGTAAACAAACATTGGACATTTTTGAACAGTTGAGAGAGAACTGTCACAGGGACTGCTTGCTCTCTGAGATCTCTGAGACAGAGTTTGCACAGCAAGACATCGAAACTGACTGGGGGAAATTCTCCAAAACGAGAATTGGCAAAGCTGGCTGGTTCTGAACCGTGATTATCTTTTGTAAATTTTAACCAGGATTTTTTTTATCGGACTAGTATTTTAGAGTGGGAGGTGAAAGATAGGTTTAAAAGGGAGGAGTTGTAAATAGTTGTTGGTTTTTAATATTCTCTGTCGGACTTAAAGAATAAAGGTGTTAATTTTTAGTTTAAATAGTGACCTCTGGGAGAGTTCTTTGTCTCTTGAATTTTCACAGATTACATCATGGTGGGAAGCCTTTCTGCGTCGCTGGTTTAAATTAGCAGATGGGGTTTACCCCATGTCATAACATTATCTAAAAGCCCCTTAAAAACCCCAATTGTACTTGCCTCCACCACCATCACCCCCCCTACCGCTCTCTGGGCAAAAACCTTGCCCCTCACATCGCTGAACTTTCCCCCTCTCATCTTAAATATATGCCCCCTAGTTTTAGATATTTCAGCTCTGGGAAAAAAAAGATTCTGACCTTTAACACTGTCGATGTTAATAAAATCATGACAAGCACAGGTAAGGGGAATAGCCAAAGTCTTTTGGAGGGTGGGGAATTCCAAACAAGGGGGCAAATTTTTAAGGTGAGAGGGGAACTATTTAAGAAAGGACCTGAAGGGAAAGTTTTAGCCCCGGGGATGGTTTGTATATGGAATGGGCTGCCAGAGGAAATGGTAGATGCTGGTACAGTTAGAACATTTAAAAGTTTTTCGGACAGGTACATGATAAGAAACGTTTAGAGGGATATGGGCCAAACATAAGCAAATGAGATGAGCTTAGTTTGGGAAACTTGGTCATCATGGAATAAGTTGGACTGAACGGTCTGTTTCTGTGCTGAATGACTCAATCTTATTGAGAGATAGCACCTTCCCACATTCAGAACCTGTGACGAGTATTCCTGGATTGTGTTAGGGACCGTTTCCTACAGCAGTATGTGTCCAATCCAACAAGGAAGGATGAATTCCTGATGAAAGGCTCATGCTCGAAACATTGACTCTCCCGCTCCTTGGATGCTGCCTGACCAGCTGTGCTTTTCCAGCACCATATGTTTTGACTTTAGTCCTTGGAAACGAGCTGGGCCAAGCTCATTTCCAAGTGTGACTGAGGGAATATTTCAGAGGGAGCTATGATTGTGTCAGTACGTTCAGGGTAGTGCTAGAGCATGGCATGTAACTAACCAGAGTGACCAAAAACCATTGGTGGAGAACGGATTTCAATGAGGCAAGCCACAGCTCGACAGGTCTGACTGGAAAAGGTGAGGACTGCAGATACTGGGGATACACCCGGACCAACCAACCCAACCGCCCCGTGGCTGAACACTTTAACTCCCCCTCCCACTCCACCAAGGACATGCAGGTCCTTGGCCTCCTCCATCGCCAGACCATGGCAACACGACGCCTGGAGGAAGAGCGCCCCATCTTCTGCCTGGGAACCCTCCAACCACAAGGGATGAACGCAGATTTCTCCAGCTTCCTCATTTCCCCTCCCCCCACCTTATCTCAGTCCCAACCCTCGGACTCAGCACCACCTTCTTAACCTGCAATCTTCTTCCTGACCTCTCCACCCCCATTCCCACTCCGGCCTATCACCCTCACCTTGACCTCCTTCCACCTATCGCATTCCCAACGCCCCTCCCCCAAGTCCCTCCTCCCTACCTTTTATCTTAGCCTGCTGGACAAACTTTCCTCATTCCTGAAGAAGGGCTCATGCCCGAAACGTCGATTCTCCTGTTCCCTGGATGCTGCCTGACCTGCTGCGCTTTTCCAGCAACACATTTTTAAGATCTGACTAGAACAAGAGGTTAGTGGGAAGGTCAGGGATTGGTTCTGAGTCTACCATTGCTTGTCATTTATATCAATGATTTGGATGAGAATATAGGAGATATGGTTAATACGTTTGTGGGTGGCATCGAAATTGTGCGTGTGGTGAATAACAAAATAGATAATCTCAGAGTACAACAGAGAAATCAAAATTTTGATTAGACAGGCCAGTGGGCCGAGATATGGCAGATGGAGTTTAATTCAGATAAATGCATGATGTTGTATTTTAGTAAGACAAGCTAAGGCAGGAATGAGACAGTCATGGCACTGCCCTGGGGAGTGTTGCTGAACAGAGACACCCTAGGGTGCAGGCACATAGTTCCTTGAAAGTGTCATCATAGGTAGAGAGGGCGGTGAGAACACTGAGTTCAGGAGTTCAGATGTCATGCCAAGGTTGTATGGGACAATGATGAGGCCACCTTTACAATATTGCGTACAATTCTGGTTGCCCTACTATAGGAAGGATGTTGTTAAAATTGAAAGGGTTCAGAAAAAATTTAAAACCATGCTAGCAGGACTGGAGGGTTTCAGTTATAAGGAGAGGTTGGATAGACTGGGACTATTTTCCCTGAGGGGTGACCTTATAGAGGTTTATAAAATTAGGAGGGAGACAGGTCGGGTGAATAACCAAGGCCTCTCCCCAGGGTAGGGGGTCCAAACAAGAGGACATAGGTTTAGGGTGAGAGGGGAAAGATTTAAAAGGGACCTGAAGAGCAGATTTTTCACACAGAGGGTGGTGCGTGTATGGAATGAGCTGCCAGAGGATGTGGTGGAGGCTGGTACAATTACAGCATCGAAAAGGCATCTGGATGGGGACATGGATAGGAAGGGCTTAGAGGGAAACCAGGTCAACATGGATGAGTTGGACTGAAGGGTCTGCATCTATGCTCTATGACTTTATGACTCAATCAGTGACTGCCCAGTGGACCAACTTCACCTTATTTGGGTACGGACAAGGTACATGCTACCTGATGGGAAATGGAGAAGCTGATGGTGTTATCTCCAGAGACTGAGGTAAAGTTGTGGATGTGGGATCGAATTGCACCATAGATGCTGGAATTTGATTTCAATAAATATCTGGAATTATAAATCAACATAAATTTGATTATTGTGATTGTCAGAAAACATCTGGTTCTCTAATGTCCGTCAGGGAAGGAAACTGACCATCCTCCCCTGGTCTGGCCTCCATGTGACTCCAGACCCACAGCAATGGGGTTGACTCATAACTGCTCTCTGAATTAGACAAGAAAGCCACTCAAGGTGTACCAGGTGCTAGGAATTCTCAACTAAGAAATGAAACCAGATAGACCGTCCTAGGCATCGGAAAAGGCAACGGCAGAAACAACCCTGTCGACAGGGTCAGATACAGAGTAAAGCTCCCTCTACACTGTCCCGCATCACACCCTCCCAGGGCAGGGACAGGGACAGCACAGGGTCAGATACAGTGTAAAACTCCCTCTACACTGTCCCGCATCACACCCTCCCAGGGCAGGGACAGGGACAGCACGAGGTCAGGTACAGAGTAAAGCTTCCTCTACACTGTCCCGCATCACACCCTCCCAGGGCAGGGACAGGGACAGGGACAGCACAGGGTCAGATAGAGAGTAAAACTCCCTCTACACTGTCCCGCATCACACCCTCCCAGGGCAGGGACAGGGACAGGGACAGCACAGGGTCAGATACAGTGTAAAACTCCCTCTACACTGTCCCGCATCACACCCTCCCAGGGCAGGGACAGGGACAGCACAGGGTCAGACAGAGAGTAAAACTCCCTCTACACTGTCCCGCATCACACCCTCCCAGGGCAGGGACAGGGACAGCACAGGGTCAGATACAGAGTAAAACTCCCTCTACACTGTCCCGCATCACACCCTCCCAGGGCAGGGACAGGGACAGGGACAGCACAGGGTCAGATACAGAGTAAAGCTCCCTCTACACTGTCCCGCATCACACCCTCCCAGGGCAGGGACAGGGACAGGGACAGCACAGGGTCAGATACAGAGTAAAGCTCCCTCTACACTGTCCCGCATCACACCCTCCCAGGGCAGGGGCAGGGACAGGGACAGCACAGGGTCAGATACACTGTCGACCGTGCAGGGCCTTCCTCACTAACATCTGGGACCTTGTGCCCACCTTGGGAGAGCTCTCTCTCACAGACTGGTCAAGGAACCGCCTGATATAGTCACACTCATAGCTTACAGACACTGTCCTAGACCCCACCATCACCATCCTGGGATAGGTCCTGTCCCACCAGCAGGACAGGCCCAGCAGAGGGGGGGCGGTGCAGTGGGATACCATCAGGAGGGAGTTGCTCTGGGAGTCTCCAACATTGACTCTGGATCCCATGAAGTCTCATGGCTTCAGGTTAAACGTGGAGAAGGAAACCTCCTGCTGATTACCACGTACCACCCTCCCTCGGCTGATGAGTCGGTACCCTCCATGTTGAACAACACTTAGAGGGAGCACTGAGGGTGACAAGGACACAGGATGTACTCTGGGTGGGGGGGGTTTCACTGTCCCACCACCGAGAGTGACTCAGCAGCAGCATTACTGATCGAGCTGGTCAGGTCCTAAAGGACATCGCTGCCAGACTGGGTCTACAGCAGGTGGGGAGGGAACCAACAAGGGGGAAAAACATACCTGACCCCATCCTTACCAATCTGCCAGCTACAGATGTATCTGTCCATGACAGTATCGGTAAGAGTGACCACCGCACAGCCTGTGTGGAGACAAAGTCCCACCTTCACATTGAGAATCCCCCTATCGGGTTGTGTGGCACTGTCACTGTGCTCAATGGGACAGACTTCAAACTGATCTAGTAACTCAAGGCTGGGCATCCATGAGGTACTGTGGGCCACCAACAGCAGCAGAACTGTCCTCCAGCACAATCTGTAACCTCATGGCCCAGCATATCCCCCACTCGCCCATTACCACCAAGCCAGGGCATCAACCCTGGGTCAATGGGGAGAGCAGGGGGGCATGCTGGGAGCAGCATCAGGCAGACCTGAGGGTGAGGTGCCAGCCTGGTGAAGGTACCAAACAGGATTACTTGCCAAACAGCATAAGCAGCAAGTGGTAGACAGAGCTAAGGGATCCCACAACAACATACCCAACCTAAGCTCTGCAGTCCTGCCACATCCAGGTGTGAATGGGGGTGGGCAGTTAAACAGCTCACTGGGAGAGGAGGCTCCACAAATATCCCCCCCCCTCAATGATGGAGGAGCCCAGCACATCATCTCCTGACTCCCGAAAGCCTGTCTACAAGGTACAAGTCAGGAGTGGGAGGGAATACTCCCCACTTGCCCTGGATGGGGGCAGCTCCAACAACACTCAAGAAGCTCAACACCATCCAGGAGAAAGCAGCCGCCTGATTGGCACCACATCCACGAGAGGTTTCAAATTGAACACCATCCCTCCTGTGGCAAGGAAACCGGGATTGAATGCAGTATTCCAAAAGTGGCCTAACCAATGCCCTGTACAGCTGCAACATTACACCCCCCCCCCCACCTCATCCAAACTCCTGTCCTCAATGCACTGATCATCTACAAGATGCAATGCAGAAATTCAGCAAATATCCTCAGACAGCACCTTCCAAACCCACGTCCACTTCCATCTAGAAGGACAAGGGCAGCAGATACACGGGAACACCATCCCCTGCAAGTTCCCCTCCAAACCATTCCCCATCCTGACTGGGAAATATCTCCCCGTTCCCTCACTGTCACTGGGTCAGAATCCTGGAATTCCCTCTCTGAGGGTATTGTGGGTCGACCCACAGCACATGGACTACAGCTCACCCCCACCTTCTCCAGGGCAACTAGGGCTTTAGATATTGGCCCAGCCAGTAACACCCATTTCCCATGAGTGAATAAAGATCCTTCCTTAGGTGTGTTCCCAGGATCTGCCCTCGGTGGGGTCTGTCTGACCAGGGTTCTGTATATAACGCCCTCGACAATAGAAAGGCCAGCATCCTCTCAGCTTTCCCCATTCCTGTCTGCACTGGTCGGCACAGTTTACAGATTGAACACTCAGCATTCCCTAATCAATCCTGATTGGTCCAAACTGAATAACCTCACACTTTATGTTGGAGAGGTTAATTCCTTAAATTCTAATCTCCGGATTACTTTCAGTGCCATGAGTTTAGGATGAGGAAGATAGGTCAGTGTGGGACTAACTCGTGGGTAAAGGGATGGTGCAGGAGGGAGCACTTTGGAAATTTGGATCATTAGGACAGTTTTTAAATTTTTAATTCATTCAGGGGAGAAGGATATTGCTGGCTGGACCCAGCATTTCCAGAGGAACCTCGATTATCCGAAGGACTTGGGTGGAGACTATTTTGTTCATACAATGGAATTGCAGAGAATTGAATGCTGGATATTGTCGTTATCCAAGCATCGGGAACTCGTAATCTTGTTCGGATCATCCGAAACTCAGTTAATTGAATGTCAGATAATCAAAGTTCCTCTGTATAGTGGAGTCAACCACACGGCTGTGGGTCTGGAGTCACATGTAGGCAGGGTGTGGAGTCACATGTAGGCACTTACATGTAGGCCAGACCAGGTGAGGATGGCAGATTCCTTCCTGAAAGGACAGGAGTGAATCATTATCAGGTCTTTCCTGACAATTGATGATGGCTTCACGGCCATCATGAGATTCTTAATTCCAGATTTGATTTGTAAACAAATTCAGATTCCACCAGCTGCCATGGCTGGAATCAAGCCCGTGTGCCCAGAACCACACCCTGGCTCTCTGAATTAACAACCCAGTGGTAACACCAGGAAGTCACCACCTCCCTTTCACAGGCAGATAGGACCTGTACTAACTGGAACGGTGATACCCAAACCAGATTCCTGTCCAGTCTAACCGCCTGTATCTCCAATAGCTTTGCTCGAGAGTTTGTTCACCCTGATTGGGTGGGGTGGGGTGGGGTGGGGTGGGGGGGGGTTTAAATGGATTTGCTGGAGGTGGTGTGTGGAGGTAGTGGGGAACACAGTATAGATGTAAAGTCTGAGCAAGGTCCAGTCAGACGTAGAAGGAATGTTAGGATGGTCAGAAGGTGGAGAACACAAGGACATGATGAGGCACATGGGTGACCAGGACAGTGAAACTGTATCGACATTAATGCAAGGAGCCTGACTGATAGGCAGGTGGATAGTGATGAGTGTTCCTGACCATATTGTGATCATCACCGAGACATGGTCGAAAGAAGCTCAGGACTAGCAGCTCAACAGTCCAGGCGATGGAAGTTTCAGGCATGGGCCTGGGGGAGACGTGCAGGGCACCAGGCGTGTGGGCATTGCATTATCGATAAAGAAGACCATCGCTGCAGGAAAGAGGGAGGATGTGCCACAAAGTTCTTCAAATGAGGCCATCTGAGTGAAACTTAGGAATAAAAAAGAGGCGATCACTTTTCTGGGATGATGTCACAGGCCTCCCGACAGTCAGAGGGAGGTGGGTGAGCACATGTGTGGGCAAACCACAGAGGGACAGAGTTAGACTAGTAGGGGATTTCCACCTTCCTACCATTAACTGGGGGGCCTCAGTGAGATTGGATGGAATGTTTAAAGTGTATCAGGCGAGCTTTCTGCTAATCCTAGGGAATGGAGCTGGTCAAATGGTTGCAGTTTCAGTGTGTGAGCATTTTGGGGATTAGATTCCCTACAGTGTGGAAACAGGCTATTTGGCCCAACAAGTCCTCACCTACCCTCTGAAGAGTAACCCACCCAGACCCATTTCCCCTCTTCCTGCACCTAACACTACGGGCAATTTAGCCTGGCCAATTCACCCGACCTGCACATCTTTGGATTGTGGGAGGAAACCGGAGCACCCGGAGGAAACCCACGCAGACACGGGGAGAATGTGCAAACTCCACACAGTCAGTTACCTGAGGCTGGAATCTTATCCGGGTCCCTGGCGCTGTGAGGCAGCAGTGCTAACCACTGAGCCATCATGCTACCCCTGTAACCATAACTCTGAAAATTTCAAAGTCACCACAGAAAGGGATAAGGCTATTGCAGAAGTTAAGTCCGCAAACTGGGGGAAGGCTGATTCTAACATCATCAGGCAGGCAGGACCTGACAAACGTAGACTGGGAGCAGTTACTTCCAGGTAAATGTAGGGAGTGGGATTAGTTTACTCGTAGAAGAGGGAGGATTCAGGGCCAGTGTGTCCTTCCAAGAATGAAGGGCAAGAACAGCAGGTTCAGACAATCCTGGATGGCAAGGGATAGCGAGAGTTTGGGAAAGAAAAAGAAGGAAGTATTTGTCAGGTAAAGCACTTTATAAACAGGGGAGGCTCTTTGAAAGAATAGAGAATGTGTGAGGTTATTTCAAAAAGAAATAAGGAGGCAAAGAAAGGCCAGAAAATATCTTTGATCGATAGGATCAAGTGAACTCCCAAGGCTTTTTATAACCGTGTTAAGAGTAAGAGGATTACCGGGGAAAGGGGGGGATTTATTCGAGACCAAAGGGACAAACCATTTATGGAGCCAGTGGACATGGGTGGGGTAAGCAATTCCCATCTGTACTCACGGGGGGGGGAATGTCATTCCAGTGGGATCTGTGTTGGGAATGGTGAGGTTCGAGAACATGTTTAGGATGAATAAACAGCAGCTATTCAATGTTTTAGCAGGTATATCTCCCCAGGGCCTGATGGGGTGTATCCTGAACTGCTATGAGAGGGGATTGCTGGAGCCCTGGAGGAGATATTTAATATGTCACTGGCCACAGGTGACTGGGGGATAGCTAATGTGGTGTCTTTATTCAAGCGGGAATAGGCCGGGTCATTACAGACCAGTTAATCTGGTAACAGGGTGGGGAGATTCTTGGAAATAATTCTGAGGGACAGGGTTAATCCATACTTGATCTGTCAGAGATTGACCAGGGATCGTTAGCGTGGAATTGTTGGAGGGAGATCCCGTCTGACTAATTCAGTTGAGTTTTTCGAAACGGTGACAGTATATTGATGAGGGCAGTGCAGATGATGGAGGTGCCTTGGAGTTTAGTAAAGCCTTTGACCAGGTCCCACATGGAAAGCTGGTCCCAAAGGGAAGATCCAAAAAATGTGTTGCTGGAAAAGCGCAGCAGGTCAGGCAGCATCCGAGGAGCAGGAGAATCGACGTTTCAGACAAAAGCCCTTCATCAGGATTGAGGGTGGGGGGAGCTGAGAGATAAATAAGAGGAGGTGGTCAAGCTTGGGGGGGGGAGGTCGCTGGGAAGGTGATAGGTAGATGCAGTGGGGTGGGGGGGGGGTTGATGGTCGGAGGGGAGGTTGGGGCGGATCGGTGAGAAGGAAAATGGACAGGTAGGACAGCTCAAGAGGATGATGCTGAGTTGGCGGCTGGATCTGGGAATGAGGTGGGGAAGAGGGGACATGAGGACATTGATCCTGTGTGGTTGGAGGGCCCCAAGGTGGTAGATGAGGCGTTCTTCCTCCAGGTGTCGGGGGGGGCTTGGATTTGGTGGTGGAGGGGGCCCAGGACTTGCGTGTCCTTGGCTGAGTTGGGTTGTTGTTGTTTGTGTCCCAGAGATGGCCCTTGAAACATTCTGCAAGTTGGCCCCTCTCTGCCCTCTCACTGACCCCTCACTGACCCCTCACTGACCCATCACTGACCCATCACTGACCCATCACTGACACCCAATGCCCCCTCAGTGACCCCCTCTCACTGACCCCTCACTGTCCACTTTCTGCCCTCTCACTGACCCCTCACTGACCCCTCACTGACCCCTCACTGACCCATCACTGCCCCCCAATGCCCCCTCACTGCCCCTCTCACTGACCCCTCACTGACCCATCACTGACACCCAATGCCACCTCAGTGACCCCCTCTCACTGACCCCTCACTGCCCCTCTCACTGACCCCTCAGTGACCCCTCACAGCCCTCTCACTGCCCCCCTCACTGACCCCCTCACTGCTCCCTCACTCACCCCTCACTGACCCCTCACTGACCCCTCACTGCCCCCCCTCACTGCCCCCCTCACTGCCCCCCTCAGTCCCCCTCACTGCCCCCTCACTGCCCCCTCACTGCCCCCTCACTGCCCCCCTCACTGCCCCCTCACTGCCCCCTCACTGCCCCCTCACTGCCCCCTCACTGCCCCCCTCACTGCCCCCCTCACTGCCCCCTCACTGCCCCCTCACTGCCCCCCCTCACTGCCCCCTCACTGCCCCCTCACTGCCCCCTCACTGAACCCCTCACTGCCCCCCTCACTGCCCCCTCACTGCCCCCTCTCTGCCCCCCTCACTGCCCCCTCACTGCCCCCTCACTCACCCCTCACTGCCCCCCTCACTGCCCCCTCTCTGCCCCCCTCACTGCCCCCTCACTGCCCCCTCAGTCCCCCTCACTGCCCCCTCACTGCCCCCTCACTGCCCCCCTCACTGCCCCCTCACTGCCCCCTCACTGCCCCCTCACTGCCCCCCTCACTACCCCCTCACTGCCCCCCTCACTGCCCCCCTCACTGCCCCCTCACTGCCCCCCTCACTGCCCCCTCACTGCCCCCTCACTGCCCCCTCTCTGCCCCCCTCACTGCCCCCTCACTGCCCCCCTCACTGCCCCCTCACTGCCCCTCTCACTGCTCACTCACTGCCCCCTCACTGCCCCCCTCACTGCCCCCTCACTGCCCCCCTCACTGCCCCTCACTGCCCCCTCACTGCCCCCTCACTGCCCCTCTCACTGCTCACTCACTGCCCCCTCACTGCCCCCTCTCTGCCCCCCTCACTGCCCCCTCACTGCCCCCTCACTGCCCCCTCACTGCCCCTCTCACTGCTCACTCACTGCCCCCTCACTGCCCCCCTCACTGCCCCCTCACTGCCCCCTCACTGCCCCCCCTCACTGCCCCCTCACTGCCCCCTCACTGCCCCCTCACTGCCCTCTCACTGCCCCCTCACTGCCCCCCCTCACTGCCCCCTCACTGCCCCCCCTCACTGCTCACTCACTGCCCCCTCACTTCCCCCTCACTGCCCCCCTCACTGCCCCCTCACTGCCCCCCTCTCCACCCCCCTCACTGGCCCCCTCACTGCCCCCTCACTGCCCCCCTCACTGCCCCCTCACTGCCCCCTCACTGCCCCCTCTCTGCCCCCCTCACTGCCCCCTCACTGCCCCCCTCACTGCCCCCTCACTGCCCCCCTCTCCACCCCCCTCACTGCCCCCTCACTGCCCCCTCACTGACCCCTCACTGTCGCCCTCACTGCCCTCTCACTGGCCCCTCACTACCCCCTCACTGCCCCCATCACTGCATCCTCACTGCATCCTCACTGCCCCCCCTCACTGCCCCCTCACTGCCCCCCCTCTCTGCCCCCTCACTGCCCCCTCACTGCCCCCCCTCTCTGCCCCCTCACTGCCCCCTCACTGCCCCCCTCACTGCCCCCCCTCTCTGCCCCCTCACTGCCCCCCTCACTGCCCCCTCATTGCCCCCCTCCCTGCCCCCTCACTGCCCCCTCACTGCCCCCTCTCTGCCTCCTCACTGCCCCCTCACTGCCCCCTCACTGCCCCCCTCACTGCCCCCTCATTGCCCCCCTCCCTGCCCCCTCACTGCCCCCTCACTGCCCCCCTCACTGCCCCCTCACTGCCCCCTCACTGCCCCCATCACTGCCCCCTCACTGCCCCCTCACAGCCCCCCCTCACTGCCCCCTCACTGCCCCCTCACTGCCCCCCCTCTCTGCCCCCTCACTGCCCCCTCACTGCCCCCCCCTCACTGCCCCCTCACTGCCCTCTCACTGCCCCCCTCACTGCCCCCCTCACTGCCCCCTCACTGACCCCTCACTGCCCCCCTCACTGCCCTCTCACTGCCCTCTCAGTGCCCCCTCACTGCCCCCCTCACTGCCCCCTCACTGCCCCCCTCACTGCCCCCTCACTGCCCCCTCACTGCCCCCCTCACTGCCCCCTTACTGCCCCCCTCACTGCCCTCTCACTGCCCTCTCAGTGCCCCCTCACTGCCCCCCTCACTGCCCCCTCTCTGCCCCCTCACTGCCCCCCTCACTGCCCCCTCACTGCCCTCTCACTGCCCCCCTCACTGCCCTCTCACTGCCCCCTCACTGCCCCCTCACTGCCCTCTCACTGCCCCCATCACTGCCCCCTCACTGCCCCCTCACTGCCCCCTCACTGCCCCCCTCACTGCCCCCCTCACTGACCCCTCACTGCCGCCCTCACTGCCCTCTCACTGCCCTCTCAGTGCCCCCTCACTGCCCCCCTCACTGCCCCCTCACTGCCCCCCTCACTGCCCCCTCACTGCCCCCTCACTGCCCCCCTCACTGCCCCCTTACTGCCCCCCTCACTGCCCTCTCACTGCCCTCTCAGTGCCCCCTCACTGCCCCCCTCACTGCCCCCTCTCTGCCCCCTCACTGCCCCCCTCACTGCCCCCTCACTGCCCCCCTGACTGTCCCCTCACTGCCCCCCTCACTGCCCCCTCACTGCCCTCTCACTGCCCCCCTCACTGCCCTCTCACTGCCCCCATCACTGCCCCCTCACTGCCCCCTCACTGCCCCCTCACCGCCCCCCTCACTGCTCCCTCACTGCCCCCTCACTGCCCCCCTCACTGCCCCCTCATTGCCCCCCTCCCTGCCCCCTCACTGCCCCCTCACTGCCCCCCCTCACTGCCCCCTTACTGCCCCCCTCACTGCTCCCTCACTGCTCCCTCACTGCCCCCTCACTGCCCCCCTCACTGCCCCCTCATTGCCCCCCTCCCTGCCCCCTCACTGCCCCCTCACTGTCCCCTCACTGCCCCCTCACTGCCCCCTCACTGCCCCCCTCACTTCCCCCTCACTGCCCCCTCACTGCACCCTCACTGCCCCCCCTCACTGCCCCCTCACTGCCCCCATCACTGCCCCCCTCACTGCCCCCTCACTGCACCCTCACTGCACCCTCACTGCCCCCCTCACTGCCCCCTCACTGTCCCCTCACTGCACCCCTCACTGCCCCCTCACTGCCCCCCTCACTTCCCCCTCACTGCCCCCTCACTGCACCCTCACTGCCCCCCCTCACTGCCCCCTCACTGCCCCCATCACTGCCCCCCTCTCTGCCCCCTCACTGCCCCCCTCACTGCCCCCTCACTGCTCCCTCACTGCCCCCTCACTGCCCCCCTCACTGCCCCCTCATTGCCCCCCTCCCTGCCCCCTCACTGCACCCTCACTGCCCCCCTCACTGCCCCCTCACTGCCCCCTCACTGCCCCCCTCACTGCCCCCATCACTGCCCCCTCACTGCATCCTCACTGCCCCTCCTCACTGCCCCCTCACTGCCCCCTCACTGCCCCCCCTCTCTGCCCCCTCACTGCCCCCTCACTGCACCCCTCACTGCCCCCTCACTGCCCCCTCACTGCACCCTCACTGCCCCCCCTCACTGCCTCCTCACTGCCCCCATCACTGCCCCCCTCTCTGCCCCCTCACTGCCCCCCTCACTGCCCCCTCACTGCTCCCTCACTGCCCCCTCAATGCCCCCCTCCCTGCCCCCCTCACTGCCCCCCACTGCCCCCTCACTGCCCCCTCACTGCCCCCCCTCTCTGCCCCCTCACTGCCCCCTCACTGACCCCCTCACTGCCCCTTCACTGCCACCCCTCACTGCCCCCTAACTGCCCCCCCTCACTGCCCCCTCAATGCCCCCCACACTGCCCCCCCACTGCCCCCTCCCTGCCCCCCCTCACTGCCCCCCTCACTGCCCCCTCACTGCTCCCTCACTGCCCCCCTCATTAGCCCCTCACTGCCCCCCTCACTGTCCTCTCACTGCCCCCCTCACTGTCCCCTCACTGCCCCCCTCACGGCCCCCCTCTCTGCCCCCCCTTCACTGCCCCCTCACTGCCCCCTCACTGCCCCCTCACTGCCCTCCCTCACTGCCCCCTCACTGCTCCCCCTCACTGCCCACCCCCTCACTGCCCCCCTCACTGCCCCCTCACTGACCCCCTCACTGCCCCCTCACTGACCCCCTCACTGCCCCCTCACTGCCCCCCTCACTGCCCCCCCTCACTGCCCCCTCAATGCCCCCCTCACTGCCCCCCCTCACTGCCCCCTCCCTGCCCCCCCTCACTGCCCCCATCAATGCCCCCTCACTGCCCACTCACTGCCCCATCACTGCCCCCTCACTGCCCCCCTCACTGCCCCCTCTCTGCCCCCCTCACTGCCCCCCTCACTGCCCTCTCACTGCCCCCCTCACTGCCCCCTCACTGCCCCCCTCATTGCCCCCCTCACTGCCCACTCACTGCCCCATCACTGCCCCCTCACTGCCCCCCTCACTGCCCCCTCACTGCCCCCCTCACTGCCCCTCTCACTGCCCCCCTCACTGCCCACTCAGTGCCCCCCTCACTGCTGCCCTCACTGCCCTCTCACTGCCCCCCTCACTGCCCACTCAGTGCCCCCCTCACTGCTGCCCTCACTGCCCCCTAACTGCACCCCCTCACTGCCCCCCTCACTGCCCCCTCACTGCTCCCTCACTGCCCCCCTCATTAGCCCCTCACTGCCCCCCTCACTGTCCTCTCAGTGCCCCCCTCACTGCCCCCCTCACTGTCCTCTCAGTGCCCCCCTCATTGCCCCCCTCACTGCCCACTCACTGCCCCATCACTGCCCCCTCACTGCCCCCCTCACTGCCCCCTCACTGCCCCCCTCACTGCCCCTCTCACTGCCCTTTCACTGCCCTCTCACTGCCCCCCTCACTGCCCCCTCACTGCACCCCTCACTGCCCCCCTCACTGCCCCCCTCACTGCCCTCTCACTGCCCCCCTCACTGCCCACTCAGTGCCCCCCTCACTGCTGCCCTCACTGCCCCCTAACTGCACCCCCTCACTGCCCCCCTCACTGCCCCCTCACCGCTCCCTCACTGCCCCCCTCATTAGCCCCTCACTGCCCCCCTCACTGTCCTCTCAGTGCCCCCCTCACTGCTCCCCTCACTGCCCCCTAACTGCACCCCCTCACTGCCCCCCTCACTGCCCCCTCACTGCTCCCTCACTGCCCCCCTCATTAGCCCCTCACTGCCCCCCTCACTGTCCCCTCACTGCCCCCCTCACGGCCCCCCTCACTGCCCCCCTCACTGCCCTCTCACTGCCCCCCTCACTGCCCCCTCACTGCCCCCCTCATTGCCCCCCTCACTGCCCACTCACTGCCCCATCACTGCCCCCTCACTGCCCCCCTCACTGCCCCCTCACTGCCCCCCTCACTGCCCCTCTCACTGCCCTCTCACTGCCCTCTCACTGCCCCCCTCACTGCCCCCTCACTGCACCCCTCACTGCTCCCTCACTGCCCCCCTCACTGCCCCCTCACTGCCCCCCTCACTGCCCCCCTCACTGCCCTCTCACTGCCCCCCTCACTGCCCACTCAGTGCCCCCCTCACTGCTCCCCTCACTGCCCCCTAACTGCCCCCCTCACTGCCCCCCTCACTGCCCCCCTCACTGCCCCCTCACTGCTCCCCTCACTGCCCCCTAACTGCCCCCCTCACTGCCCCTCTCACTGCCCCCCTCAATGCCCCCTCACTGCCCCCTAACTGCCCCCCTCACTGCCCCCCTCTCTGCCCCCTCACTGCCCCCTCACTGCTCCCCTCACTGCCCCCTAACTGCCCCCCTCACTGCCCTCCTCACTGCCCCCATCACTGCCCCCTCACTGCCCCCCTCACTGCCCCCACACTGCCCCCCCTCACTGCCCCCTCACTGCCCCCCTCACTGCCCCCTCACTGCCCCCCTCACTGCCCCCCTCTCTGCCCCCTCACTGCCCCCTCACTGCTCCCCTCACTGCCCCCTAACTGCCCCCCTCACTGCCCCCACACTGCCCCCCCTCACTGCCCCCTCACTGCCCCCTCACTGCTCCCCTCTCTGCCCCCTCACTGCCCCCCTCACTGCCCTCCTCACAGCCCCCCTCACTGCCCCCTCACTGCCCTCCTCACTGCCCCCCTCACTGCCCCCTCACTTCCCCCCTCACTGCCCCCTCACTTCCCCCCTCACTGCCCTCCTCACAGCCCCCCTCACTGCCCCCTCACTGCCCTCCTCACTGCCCCCCTCACTACCCCCCTCACTGCCCCCTCACTTCCCCCCTCACTGCCCCCTCACTGCCCCCTCACTTCCCCCCTCACTGCCCTCCTCACTGCCCCCCTCACTGCCCTCCTCACAGCCGCACTCACTGCCCCCTCACTGCCCCCCTCACTGCCCCCTCACTGCCCCCTCACTGCCCCCCTCACTGCCCCATCACTGCCCCATCACTGCCCCCTCTCCACCCCCATCACTGCCCCCCCTCACTGACCCCTCACTGTCGCCCTCACTGCCCCCTCACTGCCCCCTCACTGCCCCCCTCACTGCCCCCTCACCGCCCCCCTGACTGTCCCCTCACTGCCCCCCTCACTGCCCTCTCACTGCCCCCCTCACTGCCCCTCTCACTGCCCCCCCCACTGCTCCCTCACTGCCCCCTCACTGACCCCCTGACTGTCCCCTCACTGCCCCCCTCACTGCCCTCTCACTGCCCCCCTCACTGCACCCCCCACTGCTCCCTCACTGCCCCCTCACTGCCCCCCTCACTGCCCCCTCACTGCCCCCCTCACTGCCCCCTCACTGCCCCCCCTCACTGCCCTCTCACTGCCCCCCTCACTGCCCCCTCACTGCCCCCCTCACTGCCCCCTCACTGCCCCCCCTCACTGCCCCCCCTCAATGCCCCCTCACTGCCCCCCTCACTGCCCCCTCACTGACCCCCTGACTGTCCCCTCACTGCCCCCTCACTGCCCCCCTCACTGCCCCCTCACTGCCCCCTCACTGCCCCCCTCACTGCCCCCTCACTGCCCCCCTCACTGCCCCCTCACTGCCCCCCCTCACTGCCCTCTCACTGCCCCCCTCACTGCCCCCTCACTGCCCCCCTCACTGCCCCCTCACTGCCCCCCCTCACTGCCCCCCCTCAATGCCCCCTCACTGCCCCCCCACTGCCCCCTCCCTGCCCCCTCACTGCCCCCCTCACTGCCCCCTCACTGCTCCCTCACTGCCCCCCTCATTAGCCCCTCACTGCCCCCCTCACTGTCCTCTCACTGCCCCCCTCACTGTCCCCTCACTGCCCCCCTCACGGCCCCCCTCTCTGCCCCCCCTTCACTGCCCCCTCACTGCCCCCTCACCACCCCCCTCACTGCCCCCTCACTGCTCCCCCTCACTGTCCACCCCCTCACTGCCCCCCTCACTGCCCCCTCACTGACCCCCTCACTGCCCCCTCACTGACCCCCTCACTGCCCCCTCACTGCCCCCCTCACTGCCCCCCCTCACTGCCCCCTCAATGCCCCCCTCACTGCCCCCCCTCACTGCCCCCTCCCTGCCCCCCTCACTGCCCCATTAATGCCCCCTCACTGCCCCCTCACTGCACCCCTCACTGCCCCCTCTCTGCCCCCCTCACTGCCCCTCTCACTGCCCCCCTCACTGCCCCCCTCACTGCCCCATCACTGCCCCCTCACTGCCCCTCTCACTGCCCCCCTCACTGCCCCCTCACTGCCCACTCACTGCCCCATCACTGCCCCCTCACTGCCCTCTCACTGCCCCCCTCACTGCCCCACTCACTGCACCCCTCACTGCTCCCTCACTGCCCCCCTCACTGCCCCCTCACTGCCCCCTCACTGCCCCCTAACTGCCCCCCTCACTGCCCCCCTCACTGCCCCCCTCACTGCCCCCCCTCACTGCCCCCTCACTGCCCCCTCAATGCCCCCTCACTGCCCCCTAACTGCCCCCCTCACTGCCCCCCTCTCTGCCCCCTCACTGCCCCCTCACTGCTCCCCTCACTGCCCCCTAACTGCCCCCTTCACTGCCCCCCACACTGCCCCCCTCAATGCCCCCTCACTGCCCCCTAACTGCCCCCTCACTGCCCCCCTCTCTGCCCCCTCACTGCCCCCTCACTGCTCCCCTCACTGCCCCCCTCACTGCCCCCCTCACTGCCCCCTCACTGCCCCCCTCTCTGCCCCCTCACTGCCCCCTCACTGCTCCCCTCACTGCCCCCCTCACTGCCCCCCTCACTGCCCCCTCACTGCCCCCTCACTGCCCCCCTCACTGCCCCCACACTGCCCCCCCTCACTGCCCCCTCACTGCCCCCTCACTGCCCCCTCACTGCCCCCCCTCACTGCCCCCTCACTGCCCCCTCACTGCCCCCTCACTGCCCTCCTCACTGCCCCCCTCACTGCCCCCCTCACTGCCCCCTCACTGCCCCCTCACTGCCCCCCTCATTGCTCCCCTCACTGCCCCCCTCACTGCCCCCCTCACTGCCCCCTCACTGCCCCCTCACTGCCCCCCTCACTGCCCCCACACTGCCCCCCCTCACTGCCCCCTCACTGCCCCCTCACTGCCCCCTCACTGCCCTCCTCACTGCCCCCCTCACTGCCCCCCTCACTGCCCCCTCACTGCCCCCTCACTGCCCCCCTCACTGCCCCCTCACTGCCCCCTCACTGCCCCCCTCACTGCCCCCACACTGCCCCCCCTCACTGCCCCCTCACTGCCCTCCTCACTGCCCCCTCACTGCCCTCCTCACAGCCCCCCTCACTGCCCCCTCACTGCCCTCCTCACTGCCCCCCTCACTACCCCCCTCACTGCCCTCTCTCTGCCCCCCTCACTGCCCCCTCACCGCCTCCCTCACTGCCCCCCCTCACTGCCCCCTCACTTCCCCCCTCACTGCCCTCCTCACTGCCCCCCTCACTGCCCTCCTCAAAGCCCCACTCACTGCCCCCTCACTGCCCCCCTCACTGCCCCCCTCACTGCCCCATCACTGCCCCCTCACTGCCCCCCTCACTGCCCCCCTCACTGCCCCCTCACTGCCCCCTCACTGCCCCCTCACTACACCCCCTCTCTGCCCCCCCTCACTGCCCCCCTCACTGCCCTCTCACTGCCCCTCTCACTGCCCCCCTCACTGCCCCCCTCACTGCCCCCCTCACTGCCCCCTATCTGCCCCCCTCACTGCCCCCTCACTGCCCTCTCACTGCCCCCCTCACTGCCCCCCTCACTACACCCCCTCTCTGCCCCCCCTCACTGCCCCCTCACTGCCCCCTCACTGCCCCCTCACTGCCCTCCTCACTGCCCCCTCACTGCCCTCCTCACAGCCCCCCTCACTGCCCCCTCACTGCCCCCTCACTGCCCCCCTCACTGCCCCCACACTGCCCCCCCTCACTGCCCCCTCACTGCCCCCTCACTGCCCCCTCACTGCCCTCCTCACTGCCCCCTCACTGCCCTCCTCACAGCCCCCCTCACTGCCCCCTCACTGCCCTCCTCACTGCCCCCCTCACTACCCCCCTCACTGCCCTCTCTCTGCCCCCCTCACTGCCCCCTATCTGCCCCCCTCACTGCCCCCTCACTGCCCTCTCACTGCCCCCCTCACTGCCCCCCTCACTACACCCCCTCTCTGCCCCCCCTCACTGCCCCCTCACTGCCCCCTCACTGCCCCCTCACTGCCCTCCTCACTGCCCCCTCACTGCCCTCCTCACAGCCCCCCTCACTGCCCCCTCACTGCCCCCTCACTGCCCCCCTCACTGCCCCCACACTGCCCCCCCTCACTGCCCCCTCACTGCCCCCTCACTGCCCCCTCACTGCCCTCCTCACTGCCCCCTCACTGCCCTCCTCACAGCCCCCCTCACTGCCCCCTCACTGCCCTCCTCACTGCCCCCCTCACTACCCCCCTCACTGCCCTCTCTCTGCCCCCCTCACTGCCCCCTCACCGCCTCCCTCACTGCCCCCCTCACTGCCCCCTCACTTCCCCCCTCACTGCCCCCTCACTGCCCCCCTCACTGCCCCCTCTCTGCCCCCCTCACTGCCCCCTCACCGCCCCCCCTCACTGCCCCCCTCACTGCCCTCTCACTGCCCCCCTCACTGCCCCCCTCACTGCCCCATCACTGCCCCATCACTGCCCCCCTCTCCACCCCCCTCACTGCCCCCCCTCACTGACCCCTCACTGTCGCCCTCACTGCCCCCTCACTGCCCCCTCACTGCCCCCCTCACTGCCCCCTCACTGCCCTCTCACTGCACCCCCCACTTCTCCCTCACTGCCCCCTCACTGCCCCCGCACTGCCCCCTCACTGCCCCCTCACTGACCCCCTGACTGTCCCCTCACTGCCCCCCTCACTGCCCTCTCACTGCCCCCCTCACTGCCCCCTCACTGCCCCCCTCACTGACCCCCTCACTGCCCCCCTCACTGCCCCCTCACTGCCCCCTCACTGCCCCCCTCACTGCCCCCTCACTGCCCCCCCTCACTGCCCCCCCTCACTGCCCCCTCACTGCCCCCCTCACTGCCCCCTCACTGCCCCCTCACTGCCCCCCCTCACTGCCCCCTCACTGCCCCCTCACTGACCCCCTCACTGCCCTCTCACTGCCCCCCTCACTGCCCCCCTCACTGCCCCATCACTGCCCCCTCACTGCCCCCCTCACTGCCCCCCTCACTGCCCCCTCACTGCCCCCTCACTGCCCCCTCACTACACCCCCTCTCTGCCCCCCCTCACTGCCCCCCTCACTGCCCTCTCACTGCCCCTCTCACTGCCCCCCTCACTGCCCCCTCACTGCCCTCTCACTGCCCCCCTCACTGCCCCCCTCACTACACCCCCTCTCTGCCCCCCCTCACTGCCCCCCTCACTGCCCCCTCACTGCCACCCTCACTGCACCCCCTCACTGCTCCCTCACTGCCCCCTCACTGCCCCCCTCACTGCCCCCTCACTGCCCTCTCACTGCCCCCCTCACTGCCCCCCTCACGGCGCCCCTCATTGGCCCCATCACTGCCCCCTCACTGCCCCCTCACTGCCCCCTCACTGCCCCCTCACTGCCCCCCTCACTGCCCCCTCACTGCCACCCTCACTGCACCCCCTCACTGCTCCCTCACTGCCCCCTCACTGCCACCCTCACTGCACCCCCTCACTGCTCCCTCACTGCCCCCTCACTGCCCCCCTCACTGCCCTCTCACTGCCCCCTCACTGCCCCCCTCACTGCCCCCCTCACTGCCCTCTCACTGCCCCCTCACTGCCCTCTCACTGCCCCCTCACTGCCCCCTCACTGCCCCCTCACTGCCCCCTCACTGCCCCCCTCTGTGCCCCCTCTCCGCTCACTCACTGCCCCCTCACTGCCCTCTCACTGCCCCCTCACTGCCCCCCTCACTGCCCCCTCTCTGCCCCCCTCACTGCCACCCTCAATGTCCTCTCACTGCCCACCTCACTGCCCCCCTCACTGACCCCTCACTGCCCCCTCACTGCCCCCCTCACTGCCCCCCTCACTGCCCCCCTCACTGACCCCTCACTGCCCCCCTCACTGCCCTCTCACTGCCCCCCTCACTGCCCTCTCACTGCCCCCTCACTGCCCCCCTCACGGCCCCCCTCTCTGCCCCCCCCTCACTGCCCCCTCACTGCCCTCTCACTGCCCTCCCTCACTGCCCCCCTCACTGCCCCCCCTCACTGCCCCCTCACTGCCCCCTCACTGCCCCCTCACTGCCCCCCCTCACTGACCCCTCACTGTCGCCCTCACTGCCCCCTCACTGCCCCCTCACTGCCCCCCTCACTGCCCCCTCACTGCCCTCTCACTGCACCCCCCACTTCTCCCTCACTGCCCCCTCACTGCCCCCCTCACTGCCCCCTCACTGCCCCCTCACTGACCCCCTGACTGTCCCCTCACTGCCCCCTCACTGCCCCCTCACTGCCCCCCTCACTGCCCCCTCACTGCCCCCCTCACTGCCCCCTCACTGCCCTCTCACTGCACCCCCCACTTCTCCCTCACTGCCCTCTCACTGCCCCCCTCACTGCCCCCTCACTGCCCCCCTCACTGACCCCCTCACTGCCCCCCTCACTGCCCCCTCACTGCCCCCTCACTGCCCCCTCACTGCCCCCCCTCACTGCCCCCTCACTGCCCCCTCACTGCCCCCCTCACTGCCCCCTCACTGACCCCCTCACTGCCCCCCTCACTGCCCCCTCACTGCCCCCCTCACTGACCCCCTCACTGCCCCCCTCACTGCCCCCTCACTGCCCCCTCACTGCCCCCTCACTGCCCCCCTCACTGCCCCCCCTCACTGCCCCCTCACTGCCCCCCTCACTGCCCCCTCACTGCCCCCTCACTGCCCCCTCACTGACCCCCTCACTGCCCTCTCACTGCCCCCCTCACTGCCCCCTCACTGCCCCCTCACTGCCCCCTCACTGCCCCCCCTCACTGCCCCCCCTCACTGCCCCCTCACTGCCCCCCTCACTGCCCCCTCACTGCCCCCTCACTGCCCCCCCTCACTGCCCCCTCACTGCCCCCTCACTGCCCCCTCACTGACCCCCTCACTGCCCCCTCACTGCCCCCTCACTGACCCCCTCACTGCCCTCTCACTGCCCCCCTCACTGCCCCCCTCACTGCCCCATCACTGCCCCCTCACTGCCCCCCTCACTGCCCCCTCACTGCCCCCTCACTGCCCCCTCACTACACCCCCTCTCTGCCCCCCCTCACTGCCCTCTCACTGCCCCTCTCACTGCCCCCCTCACTGCCCCCCTCACTGCCCCCCTCACTGCTCCCCCTCACTGCCCCCTCACTGCCCCCCTCACTGCCCCCTTACTGCCCCCCTCACTGCCCCCTTACTGCCCCCCTCACTGCCCCCCTCACTGCCCCCCTCACTGCCCCCTCACTGCCACCCTCACTGCACCCCCTCACTGCTCCCTCACTGCCCCCCTCACTGCCCCCTCACTGCCACCCTCACTGCCCCCCTCACTGCCCCCTCACTGCCACCCTCACTGCACCCCCTCACTGCCCCCCTCACTGCCCCCCTCACGGCGCCCCTCATTGGCCCCATCACTGCCCCCTCACTGCCCCTCTCACTGCCCCCCTCACTGCCACCTCACTGCCCACTCAGTGCCCCCTCACTGCCCCCCCTCACTGCCCCCTCACTGCCCCCTCACTGCCACCCTCACTACACCCCCTCTCTGCCCCCCCTCACTGCCCCCCTCACTGCCCCCTCACTGCCACCCTCACTGCACCCCCTCACTGCTCCCTCACTGCCCCCCTCACTGCCCCCTCACTGCCACCCTCACTGCCCCCCTCACTGCCCCCTCACTGCCACCCTCACTGCACCCCCTCACTGCCCCCCTCACTGCCCCCCTCACGGCGCCCCTCATTGGCCCCATCACTGCCCCCTCACTGCCCCTCTCACTGCCCCCCTCACTGCCACCTCACTGCCCACTCAGTGCCCCCTCACTGCCCCCCTCACTGCCCCCTCACTGCCCCCTCACTGCCCCCCTCACTGCCCTCTCACTGCCCCCTCACTGCCCCCCTCACTGCCCTCTCACTGCCGCCCTCACTGCCCCCTCACTGCCCCCTCACTGCCCCCCTCACTGCCCTCTCACTGCCCCCTCACTGCCCCCCTCACTGCCCTCTCACTGCCGCCCTCACTGCCCCCCTCACTGCCCCCTCACTGCTCCCCTCACTGCCCCCTCACTGCCCCCTCACTGCCCCCTCACTGCCCCCTCTCCGCTCACTCACTGCCCCCTCACTGCCCCCTCACTGCCCCCCTCTCTGCCCCCTCTCCGCTCACTCACTGCCCCCTCACTGCCCTCTCACTGCCCCCTCACTGCCCCCCTCACTGCCCCCTCTCTGCCCCCCTCACTGCCCCCTCAATGTCCTCTCACTGCCCCCCTCACTGCCCCCCTCACTGCCCCCCTCACTGACCCCTCACTGCCCCCTCACTGCCCCCCTCACTGCCCCCTCACTGCCCCCCTCACTGCCCCCCTCACTGCCCCCCTCACTGCCGCCTCACTGCCCCCCTCACTGCCCTCTCACTGCCCCCCTCACTGCCCCCCTCACTGCCCCCTCACTGCCCCCCTCACGGCCCCCCTCTCTGCCCCCCCTTCACTGCCCCCTCACCGCCCCTCCTCACTGCCCCCTCACTGCCCCCCCTCACTGCCCCCTCACTGCTCCCCCTCACTGCCCCCTCACTGCCCCCCTCACTGCCCCCTTACTGCCCCCCTCACTGCCCCCTTACTGCCCCCCTCACTGCCCCCCTCACTGCCCCCCTCACTGCCCCCTCACTGCCCCCCCTCACTGCCCCCCTCACTGCCCCCCTCACTGCCCCCTTACTGCCCCCCTCACTGCACCCTCACTACATCCCCTCTCTGCCCCCCCTTACTGCCCCCCTCACTGCCCTCTCACTGGCCCCCTCACTGCCCTCTCACTGCCCCATCACTGCCCCCCTCGCTGCCCCCTTACTGCCCCCCTCACTGCCCCCTCACTACAACCCCTCTCTGCCTCCCCTCACTGCCCCCCTCACTGCCCCCTCACTGCCCCACTCACTGCCCTCTCACTGCGCCCCTCATTGGCCCCTCACTGCCCCCTTCACTGCCCCCCTCACTGCCTCCCTCATTGCCCCCTCACTGCCCCCCTCACTGCCCTCTCACTGCCCCCCTCACTGCCCCCCTCACTGCCCCCCTCACTGCCCCACTCACTGCCCCCTCACTGCCCCCTTATTGCCCCCTCACTGCTCACCTCAATGCCCCCCCCACTGCCTCCCTCACTGCCCCACTCACTGCCCCCTCACTGCCCCCTTATTGCCCCCTCACTGCCCCCCTCACTGCCCCCCTCACTGCCCCCCTCACTGCCCCCCTCACTGCCCCACTCACTGCCCCCTCACTGCCCCCTCACTGCCCCCTTATTGCCCCCTCACTGCCCCCCTCACTGCCCCCTCACTGGCCCCCTCACTGCCCTCTCACTGACCCCCTCACTGCCCCCCTCACTGCCCTGCTCACTGCCCCACTCACTGCCCCCTCACTGCCCCCTTATTGCCCCCTCACTGCTCACCTCAATGCCCCCCCACTGCACCCTCACTGCCCCCCTAACTGCACCCTCACTGCCCCCCTCACTGCCCCCCCTCACTGCCCCCTTATTGCCCCCTCACTGCTCTCCACAATGCCCCCTCACTGCCCCCCTCACTGCCCCCTCACTGCTCACCTCAATGCCCCCCCACTGCACCCTCACTGCCCCACCTCACTGCCCCCCTAACTGCACCCTCACTGCCCCCCTCACTGTCCCCCCTCACTGCCCCCTTATTGCCCCCTCACTGCTCTTCTCAATGCCCCCTCACTGCCCCCCTCACTGCCCCCCCTCACTGCCCCCTTATTGCCCCCTCACTGCTCTCCTCAATGCCCCCTCACTGCCCCCCTCACTGCCCCCCTCTCTGCCCCCCCTCACTGCCCCCTCACTGCCCTCCTCACTGCCCCACTCACTGCCCCCTCACTGCCCCCTTATTGCCCCCTCACTGCTCACCTCAATGCCCCCCCCACTGCCTCCCTCACTGCCCCTCTCACTGCCCCCCTCACTGCCCCCCTCACTGCCCCCCTATCTGCCCCCTCACTGCCCCCTCACTGCCCTCTCACTGCCCCCCTCACTGCCCCTCTCACTGCCCCTCTCACTGCCCACTCAGTGCCCCCTCACTGCCACCCTCACTGCACCCCCTCACTGCCCCCTCACTGCCCTCTCACTGCACCCCCCACTTCTCCCTCACTGCCCTCTCACTGCCCCCCTCACTGCCCCCTCACTGCCCCCCTCACTGACCCCCTCACTGCCCCCCTCACTGCCCCCTCACTGCCCCCTCACTGCCCCCTCACTGCCCCCCCTCACTGCCCCCCCTCACTGCCCCCTCACTGCCCCCTCACTGCCCCCCTCACTGCCCCCTCACTGACCCCCTCACTGCCCCCCTCACTGCCCCCTCACTGCCCCCCTCACTGACCCCCTCACTGCCCCCCTCACTGCCCCCTCACTGCCCCCTCACTGCCCCCTCACTGCCCCCCTCACTGCCCCCCCTCACTGCCCCCTCACTGCCCACCTCACTGCCCCCCTCACTGCCCCCTCACTGCCCCCTCACTGCCCCCTCACTGACCCCCTCACTGCCCTCTCACTGCCCCCCTCACTGCCCCCTCACTGCCCCCTCACTGCCCCCTCACTGCCCCCCCTCACTGCCCCCTCACTGCCCCCCTCACTGCCCCCTCACTGCCCCCTCACTGCCCCCCCTCACTGCCCCCTCACTGCCCCCTCACTGCCCCCTCACTGACCCCCTCACTGCCCCCTCACTGCCCCCTCACTGACCCCCTCACTGCCCTCTCACTGCCCCCCTCACTGCCCCCCTCACTGCCCCATCACTGCCCCCTCACTGCCCCCCTCACTGCCCCCTCACTGCCCCCTCACTGCCCCCTCACTACACCCCCTCTCTGCCCCCCCTCACTGCCCCCCTCACTGCCCTCTCACTGCCCCTCTCACTGCCCCCCTCACTGCCCCCCTCACTGCCCCCCTCACTGCCCCCCTATCTGCCCCCCTCACTGCCCCCTCACTGCCCTCTCACTGCCCCCCTCACTGCCCCCCTCACTACACCCCCTCTCTGCCCCCCCTCACTGCCCCCCTCACTGCCCCCTCACTGCCACCCTCACTGCACCCCCTCACTGCTCCCTCACTGCCCCCCTCACTGCCCCCTCACTGCCACCCTCACTGCCCCCCTCACTGCCCCCTCACTGCCACCCTCACTGCACCCCCTCACTGCCCCCCTCACTGCCCCCCTCACGGCGCCCCTCATTGGCCCCATCACTGCCCCCTCACTGCCCCTCTCACTGCCCCCCTCACTGCCACCTCACTGCCCACTCAGTGCCCCCTCACTGCCCCCCCTCACTGCCCCCTCACTGCCCCCTCACTGCCACCCTCACTACACCCCCTCTCTGCCCCCCCTCACTGCCCCCCTCACTGCCCCCTCACTGCCACCCTCACTGCACCCCCTCACTGCTCCCTCACTGCCCCCCTCACTGCCCCCTCACTGCCACCCTCACTGCCCCCCTCACTGCCCCCTCACTGCCACCCTCACTGCACCCCCTCACTGCCCCCCTCACTGCCCCCCTCACGGCGCCCCTCATTGGCCCTCTCACTGCCCCCCTCACTGCCCCTCTCACTGCCCCCCTCACTGCCACCTCACTGCCCACTCAGTGCCCCCTCACTGCCCCCCTCACTGCCCCCTCACTGCCCCCTCACTGCCCCCCTCACTGCCCTCTCACTGCCCCCTCACTGCCCCCCTCACTGCCCTCTCACTGCCGCCCTCACTGCCCCCTCACTGCCCCCTCACTGCCCCCCTCACTGCCCTCTCACTGCCCCCTCACTGCCCCCCTCACTGCCCTCTCACTGCCGCCCTCACTGCCCCCCTCACTGCCCCCTCACTGCTCCCCTCACTGCCCCCTCACTGCCCCCTCACTGCCCCCTCACTGCCCCCTCTCCGCTCACTCACTGCCCCCTCACTGCCCCCTCACTGCCCCCCTCTCTGCCCCCTCTCCGCTCACTCACTGCCCCCTCACTGCCCTCTCACTGCCCCCTCACTGCCCCCCTCACTGCCCCCTCTCTGCCCCCCTCACTGCCCCCTCAATGTCCTCTCACTGCCCCCCTCACTGCCCCCCTCACTGCCCCCCTCACTGACCCCTCACTGCCCCCTCACTGCCCCCCTCACTGCCCCCCTCACTGACCCCTCACTGCCCCCTCACTGCCCCCCTCACTGCCCCCTCACTGCCCCCCTCACTGCCCCCCTCACTGCCCCCTCACTGCCCCCCTCACTGCCCCCTCACTGCCCCCCTCACTGCCCCCCTCACTGCCCCCCTCACTGACCCCTCACTGCCCCCTCACTGCCCCCCTCACTGCCCCCTCACTGCCCCCCTCACTGCCCCCCTCACTGCCCCCCTCACTGCCGCCTCACTGCCCCCCTCACTGCCCTCTCACTGCCCCCCTCACTGCCCCCCTCACTGCCCCCTCACTGCCCCCCTCACGGCCCCCCTCTCTGCCCCCCCTTCACTGCCCCCTCACCGCCCCTCCTCACTGCCCCCTCACTGCCCCCCCTCACTGCCCCCTCACTGCTCCCCCTCACTGCCCCCTCACTGCCCCCCTCACTGCCCCCTTACTGCCCCCCTCACTGCCCCCTTACTGCCCCCCTCACTGCCCCCCTCACTGCCCCCCTCACTGCCCCCTCACTGCCCCCCCTCACTGCCCCCCTCACTGCCCCCCTCACTGCCCCCTTACTGCCCCCCTCACTGCACCCTCACTACATCCCCTCTCTGCCCCCCCTTACTGCCCCCCTCACTGCCCTCTCACTGGCCCCCTCACTGCCCTCTCACTGCCCCATCACTGCCCCCCTCGCTGCCCCCTTACTGCCCCCCTCACTGCCCCCTCACTACAACCCCTCTCTGCCTCCCCTCACTGCCCCCCTCACTGCCCCCTCACTGCCCCACTCACTGCCCTCTCACTGCGCCCCTCATTGGCCCCTCACTGCCCCCTTCACTGCCCCCCTCACTGCCTCCCTCATTGCCCCCTCACTGCCCCCCTCACTGCCCTCTCACTGCCCCCCTCACTGCCCCCCTCACTGCCCCCCTCACTGCCCCACTCACTGCCCCCTCACTGCCCCCTTATTGCCCCCTCACTGCTCACCTCAATGCCCCCCCCACTGCCTCCCTCACTGCCCCACTCACTGCCCCCTCACTGCCCCCTTATTGCCCCCTCACTGCCCCCCTCACTGCCCCCCTCACTGCCCCCCTCACTGCCCCCCTCACTGCCCCACTCACTGCCCCCTCACTGCCCCCTCACTGCCCCCTTATTGCCCCCTCACTGCCCCCCTCACTGCCCCCTCACTGGCCCCCTCACTGCCCTCTCACTGACCCCCTCACTGCCCCCCTCACTGCCCTGCTCACTGCCCCACTCACTGCCCCCTCACTGCCCCCTTATTGCCCCCTCACTGCTCACCTCAATGCCCCCCCACTGCACCCTCACTGCCCCCCTAACTGCACCCTCACTGCCCCCCTCACTGCCCCCCCTCACTGCCCCCTTATTGCCCCCTCACTGCTCTCCACAATGCCCCCTCACTGCCCCCCTCACTGCCCCCTCACTGCTCACCTCAATGCCCCCCCACTGCACCCTCACTGCCCCACCTCACTGCCCCCCTAACTGCACCCTCACTGCCCCCCTCACTGTCCCCCCTCACTGCCCCCTTATTGCCCCCTCACTGCTCTTCTCAATGCCCCCTCACTGCCCCCCTCACTGCCCCCCCTCACTGCCCCCTTATTGCCCCCTCACTGCTCTCCTCAATGCCCCCTCACTGCCCCCCTCACTGCCCCCCTCTCTGCCCCCCCTCACTGCCCCCCTCACTGCCCTCCTCACTGCCCCACTCACTGCCCCCTCACTGCCCCCTTATTGCCCCCTCACTGCTCACCTCAATGCCCCCCCCACTGCCTCCCTCACTGCCCCTCTCACTGCCCCCCTCACTGCCCCCCTCACTGCCCCCCTATCTGCCCCCTCACTGCCCCCTCACTGCCCTCTCACTGCCCCCCTCACTGCCCCCCTCACTCCACCCCCTCTCTGCCCCCCCCTCACTGCCCCCCTCACTGCCCCCTCACTGCCACCCTCACTGCACCCCCTCACTGCTCCCTCACTGCCCCCTCACTGCCCCCCTCACTGCCCCCTCACTGCCCCCTCACTGCCCCCCTCACTGCCCTCTCACTGCCCCCCTCACTGCCCCCTCACTGCCCCCCTCACTGCCCCATCACTGCCCCATCACTGCCCCCCTCTCCACCCCCCTCACTGCCCCCTCACTGCCCCCTCACTGCCCCCCCTCACTGCCCCCTCACTGCCCCCTCACTGCACCCCTCATTGCCCCATCACTGCCCCATCACTGCCCCCCTCTCCACCCCCCTCACTGCCCCCCTCACTGCCCCCTCACTGACCCCTCACTGTCGCCCTCACTGCCCCCTCACTGCCCCCTCACTGCCCCCCTCACTGCCCCCTCACTGCCCTCTCACTGCACCCCCCACTGCCCCCTCACTGCCCCCTCACTGCCCCCCTCACTGCCACCTCACTGCCCCCGCACTGACTCCCTGACTGTCCCCTCACTGCCCCCCTCACTGCCCTCTCACTGCCCCCTCACTGCCCCCTCACTGCCCCCCTCACTGACCCCCTCACTGCCCCCCTCACTGCACCCTCACTGCCCCCTCACTGCCCCCCTCACTGCTCCCTCACTGCCCCCCCTCACTGCCCCCCCTCACTGCCCCCTCACTGCCCCCCTCACTGCCCCCTCACTGCCCCCTCACTGCCCCCCTCACTGCCCCCTCACTGCCCCCTCACTGCCCCCCTCACTGCCCCCTCACTGACCCCCTCACTGCCCTCTCACTGCCCCCCTCACTGCCCCCCTCACTGCCCCATCACTGCCCCCTCACTGCCCCCCTCACTGCCCCCCTCACTGCCCCCTCACTGCCCCCTCACTGCCCCCTCACTACACCCCCTCTCTGCCCCCCCCTCACTGCCCCCCTCACTGCCCTCTCACTGCCCCTCTCACTGCCCCCCTCGCTGCCCCCTCACTGCCCCCCTCACTGCCCCCCTCACTGCCCCCCTCACTGCCCCATCACTGCCACCCTCACTGCACCCCCTCACTGCTCCCACACTGCCCCCTCACTGCCCCCCTCACTGCCCCCTCACTGCCCTCTCACTGCCCCCCTCACTGCCCTCCTCACTGCCCCCCTCACTGCTCCCTCACTGCCCCCCCTCACTGCACCCCCTCACTGCTCCCTCACTGCCCCCTCACTGCCCCCCTCACTGCCCCCTCACTGCCCCCTCACTGCCCCCCTCACTGCCCTCTCACTGCCCCCCTCACTGCCCCCTCACTGCCCCCCTCACTGCCCCATCACTGCCCCATCACTGCCCCCCTCTCCACCCCCCTCACTGCCCCCTCACTGCCCCCTCACTGCCCCCCCTCACTGCCCCCTCACTGCCCCCTCACTGCCCCCCTCATTGCCCCCTCACTGACCCCTCACTGTCGCCCTCACTGCCCCCTCACTGCCCCCTCACTGCCCCCCTCACTGCCCCCTCACTGCCCTCTCACTGCACCCCCCACTGCTCCCTCACTGCCCCCTCACTGCCCCCCTCACTGCCACCTCACTGCCCCCTCACTGACCCCCTGACTGTCCCCTCACTGCCCCCCTCACTGCCCTCTCACTGCCCCCTCACTGCCCCCTCACTGCCCCCCTCACTGACCCCCTCACTGCCCCCCTCACTGCACCCTCACTGCCCCCTCACTGCCCCCCTCACTGCTCCCTCACTGCCCCCCCTCACTGCCCCCCCTCACTGCACCCTCACTGCCCCCCTCACTGCCCCCTCACTGCCCCCTCACTGCCCCCCTCACTGCCCCCTCACTGCCCCCTCACTGCCCCCCTCACTGCCCCCTCACTGACCCCCTCACTGCCCTCTCACTGCCCCCCTCACTGCCCCCCTCACTGCCCCATCACTGCCCCCTCACTGCCCCCCTCACTGCCCCCCTCACTGCCCCCTCACTGCCCCCTCACTGCCCCCTCACTACACTCCCTCTCTGCCCCCCCCTCACTGCCCCCCTCACTGCCCTCTCACTGCCCCTCTCACTGCCCCCCTCACTGCCCCCTCACTGCCCCCCTATCTGCCCCCCTCACTGCCCCCCTCACTGCCCCCCTCACTGCCCCCTCACTGCCACCCTCACTGCACCCCCTCACTGCTCCCTCACTGCCCCCTCACTGCCCCCCTCACTGCCCCCTCACTGCCCTCTCACTGCCCCCCTCACTGCCCCCCTCACTGCCCCCCTCACGGCGCCCCTCATTGGCCCCATCACTGCCCCTCTCACTGCCCCCCTCACTGCCACCTCACTGCCCACTCAGTGCCCCCTCACTGCACCCCCTCACTGCCCCCTCACTGCCCCCTCACTGCCACCCTCACTGCCCTCTCACTGCCCCCTCACTACCCTCTCACTGCCCCCTCACTGCCCCCCCTCACTGCCCCCCCCTCACTGCCCCCCCTCACTGCCCCCTCACTGCCCCCCTCACTGCCCCCTCACTGCCCCCTCACTGCCCCCCCTCACTGCCCCCCCCTCACTGCCCCCCCTCACTGCCCCCTCACTGCCCCCCCTCACTGCCCCCTCACTGCCCCCCCTCACTGCCCCCTCACTGCCCCCTCACTGCCCCCTCACTGCCCTCTCACTGCCGCCCTCACTGCCCCCCTCACTGCCCTCTCACTGCCCCCTCACTGCCCCCTCACTGCCCTCTCACTGCCGCCCTCACTGCCCACCTCACTGCCCCCTCATTGCTCCCCTCACTGCCCCCTCACTGCCCCCCTCACTGCCCCCTCACTGCCCCCTCACTACCCCCCTCTCTGCCCCCCTCACTGCCCCCTCACTGCCCCCTCACTGCCCCCTCTCCGCTCACTCACTGCCCCCTCACTGCCCCCCTCTCTGCCCCCTCTCCGCTCACTCACTGCCCCCTCACTGCCCTCTCACTGCCCCCTCACTGCCCCCCTCACTGCCCCCTCTCTGCCCCCCTCACTGCCCCCCTCAATGTCCTCTCACTGCCCCCCTCACTGCCCCCCTCACTGCCCCCCTCACTGACCCCTCACTGCCCCCTCACTGCCCCCCTCACTGCCCCCTCACTGCCCCCCTCACTGCCCCCCTCACTGCCCCCCTCACTGCCCCCTCACTGCCCCCCTCACTGCCCTCTCACTGCCCACCTCACTGCCCCCCTCACTGCCCCCTCACTGCCCCCCTCACGGCCCCCCTCTCTGCCCCCCCTTCACTGCCCCCTCACTGCCCCCTCACCGCCCCCCCTCACTGCCCCCTCACTGCCCCCCCTCACTGCCCCCTCACTGCTCCCCCTCACTGCCTGCCCCCTCACTGCCCCCTCACTGCCCCCCTCACTGCCCCCTCACTGCCCCCCCTCACTGCCCCCCTCACTGCCCCCCTCACTGCCCCCTTACTGCCCCCCTCACTGCACCCTCACTACATCCCCTCTCTGCCCCCCCTTACTGCCCCCCTCACTGCCCTCTCACTGGCCCCCTCACTGCCCTCTCACTGCCCCATCACTGCCCCCCTCACTGCCCCCTTACTGCCGCCCTCACTGCCCCCTCACTACATCCCCTCTCTGCCTCCCCTCACTGCCCCCCTCACTGCCCCCTCACTGCCCCCCCTCACTGCCCCCCTCACTGCCCCCCTCACTGCCCCCTCACTGCCCCCCTCACTGCCCCCTCACTACATCCCCTCTCTGCCCCCCCTTACTGCCCCCCTCTCTGCCCCCCCTCACTGCCCCCCTCACTGCCTCCCTCACTGCCCCCTCACTGCCCCCCTCACTGCCCCCTCACTGCCCCCCTCACTGCCCCCCTCACTGCCCCCCTCACTGTCCCCTCACTGCCCCCCTCACTGCCCGCCTGACTGCCCCCTCACTGCTCTCTCACTGCCCCCTCACTACATCCCCTCTCTGCCTCCCCTCACTGCCCCCTCACTGCCCCCTCACTGCCCCCCCTCACTGCCCCCCTCACTGCCCCCCTCACTGCCCCCTCACTGCCCCACCCACTGCCCTCTCACTGCCCCCCTCACTGCCCCCTCACTACCCCACTCACTGCCCTCTCACTGCGCCCCTCATTGGCCCCTCACTGCCCCCTTCACTGCCCCCCTCACTGCCTCCCTCATTGCCCCCTCACTGCCCCCCTCACTGCCCTCTCACTGCCCCCCTCACTGCCCCCCTCACTGCCCCCCTCACTGCCCCACTCACTGCCCCCTCACTGCCCCCTTATTGCCCCCTCACTGCTCACCTCAATGCCCCCCCCACTGCCTCCCTCACTGCCCCACTCACTGCCCCCTCACTGCCCCCTTATTGCCCCCTCACTGCCCCCCTCACTGCCCCCCTCACTGCCCCACTCACTGCCCCCTCACTGCCCCCTCACTGGCCCCCTCACTGCCCTCTCACTGCCCCCCTCACTGCCCCCCTCACTGCCCTGCTCACTGCCCCCTCACTGCCCCCTCACTGCCCCCTCACTGCTCACCTCAATGCCCGCCCACTGCACCCTCACTGCCCCGCCTCACTGCCCCCCTAACTGCACCCTCACTGCCCCCCTCACTGTCCCCCCTCACTGCCCCCTTATTGCCCCCTCACTGCTCTCCTCAATGCCCCCTCACTGCCCCCCTCACTGCCCCCCTCACTGCCCCCTTATTGCCCCCTCACTGCTCTCCTCAATGCCCCCTCACTGCTCCCCTCACTGCCCCCCTCTCTGCCCCCCTCACTGCCCTCCTCACTGCCCCACTCACTGCCCCCTCACTGCCCCCTTATTGCCCCCTCACTGCTCACCTCAATGCCCCCCCACTGCCTCCCTCATTGCCCCTCTCACTGCTCCCCTCATTGCCCCCCTCACTGCCCCCCTATCTGCCCCCTCACTGCCCCCCTCGATGCCCCCCTCACTGCCCCCTCACTGCCACCCTCACTGCGCCCCCTCACTGCCCTCTCACTGCCCCCCTCACTGCCCCCCTCACTGCCCCCCTCACGGCGCCCCTCATTGGCCCCATCACTGCCCCCTCACTGCCCTCTCACTGCCCCCTCACTGCCACCTCACTGCCCACTCAGTGCCCCCTCACTGCCCCCCCCTCACTGCCCCCTCACTGCCCCCCTCACTGCCCTCTCACTGCCCCCTCACTGCCCCCCTCACTGCCCTCTCACTGCCGCCCTCACTGCCCCCCTCACTGCCCCCTCACTGCCCCCCTCACTGCCCTCTCACTGCCCCCTCACTGCCCCCCTCACTGCCCCCTCACTGCACCCTCACTGCCCCCTCACTACCCCCCTCTCTGCCCCCCTCACTGCCCCCTCACTGCCCCCTCACTGCCCCCTCTCCGCTCACTCACTGCCCCCTCACTGCCCCCCTCTCTGCCCCCTCTCCGCTCACTCACTGCCCCCTCACTGCCCCCTCACTGCCCCCTCACTGACCCCCCTCACTGCCCCCTCACTGCCCCCTCAATGCCCCTTCACTGCCCCCTCTCTGCCCCCTCACTGCCCCCTCACTGCCCCCTCACTGCCCCCTCACTGCCCTCGCACTGCCCCCCTCACTGCCCCCTCACTGCCGCCCTCAATGCCCCCTCACTGCCCCCTCTCTGCCCCCTCACTGCCCCCTCACTGCCCCCTCACTGCCCCCTCACTGCCCTCGCACTGCCCCCCTCACTGCCCCCTCACTGCCGCCCTCACTGCCCCCTCACTGCCCCCTCACTGCCGCCCTCACTGCCCCCTCACTGCCCCCTCACTGCCCCCTCACTACCCCCTCACTGCCGCCTCACTGCCCCCCTCACTGACCCCCCTCACAGCCCCCTCACTGTCCCCCTCACTGCCCCCTCTCTGCCCCCTCACTGCCCCCTCACTGCCCCCTCACTACCCCCTCACTGCCCCCTCACTGCCCCCTCACTGCCCCCTCACTGCCCTCCCTCACTGCCCCCTCACTGCCCCCTCACTGCCCCCTCACTGCCCCCTCACTACCCCCTCACTGCCCCCTCTCCGCTCACTCACTGCCCTCTCACTGCCCCCTCACTGCCCCCATACTGCCCCCCTCACTGCCCCCCTCTGCTCACTCACAGCCCCCCTCCCTGCTCCCCTCACTGCCCCCTCATTGCCCCCCTCACTGCCCCCCTCACTGCCCCCTCACTGCCCCCTCACTGCCCTCTCACTGCCCCCTCACTGTCCCCTCACTGCCCCTCACTGCTCCCTCACTGCCCCCTCACTGCCCCCTCACAGCCCCCTCACTGCTCCCTCACTGCCCCCTCACTGCCCCCTCACTGCCCCCTCACTTCTCCCCTCACTGCCCCCCTCACTGCCCTCTCACTTCTCCCCTCACTGCCCCCTTAGTGCCCCCTCACTGCCCCCTCACTGCCCCCCCTCACTGCCCCCTCACTGCCCCCCTCACTGCCCCCCTCTGCTCACTCACTGCCCCCCTCACTGCCCTCTCACTGCCCCCTCACTGCCCCCCTCTCCGCCCCCCTCACTGCCCCCCTCTCCGCCCCCCTCACTTCCCCCCTCACTGCCCCCCCTCACTGCCCCCTCACTGCCCCCCCTCACTGCCCCCCCTCACTGCCCCCTCAATTCCCCCCTCACTGCCCCCCCTCACTGCCCCCTCACTGCCCCCCCTCACTGCCCCCTCACTGCCCCCACACTGCCCCCTCACTGCCCCCCTCACTGCCCCCTCATTGCCCCCCCTCACTGCCCCCTCACAGTCCCCCCTCACTGCCCCCTCACTGCCCTCCCTCACTGCCCCCTCACTGCCCCCCTCACTGCCCTCCCTCACTGCCCCCTCACTGCCCCCCTCACTGCCCTCCCTTACTGCCCCCTCACTGCCCCCCCTCACTGCCCCCCTCACTGCCCCCTCACTTCCCCCCTTACTGCCCCCCTCACTGCCCTCCCTCACTGCCCCCTCACTGTCCCCCTCACTGCCCCCCTCACTGCCCCCCCTCACTGCCCCCCTCACTGCCCCCTCACTTCCCCCCTTACTGCCCCCCTCACTGCCCTCCCTCACTGCCCCCTCACTGTCCCCCTCACTGCCCCCCTCACTGCCCCCCTCACTGCCCCCCTCACTGCCCTCCCTCACTGCCCCCTCACTGCCCCCCTCACTGCCCCCCTCACTGCCCCCCTCACTGCCCCCCTCACTGCCCCCCTCACACTGTACGGACACCAGTGAAGACTCATTGCTGTTAGTGTCTCTGTGTCATTGCCCTATTTGATGTCGGCTCCTCGACGTGTTCCCACAGGATGGGGGTCACCTCAGACAGATCACCACCACTTTCTAAAGGGGCACCTGATGGTGTTCGAGAGGGTGGAGGTGCTGGGAAAGGGCAGCAGGGCAGGCAGCATTCGAGGAGCAGGAGAATCAACATTTCGGGCAGAAGCCCTTCTTCAGGAATGATGGGGTTCAGGGGTCTGAGAGATAAATGGGAGGGGGCAAGGTAGCTGGGAATGTGATAGGTAGATGGAGGTGGGGGAGAAGGTAATAGGCTGGAGAGGAGGGTGGAGCAGATAGGTGATGGACAGGTCATGAGGGCAGTGCTGAGTTGGGGCTTGGGACTGGCACTCAAAGTCGCCTTCCCTTCAGCCCACTATCCAACCCACTACCCAACCCATTACCCAACCCATTACCAAACCATTAGAAAACCAATTACCAACCCCATTACCCAACCCATTACCAAACCCATTACCCAACCCATTACCAACCCATTACCCAACCCACTACCCAACCCACTACCCAACCCATTACCCAACCCACTACCCAACCCATTACCAAACCCATTACCAAACCCATTAACCAACCCACTACCCAACCCATTACCCAACACATTATTCAACCCATTATCAAACCATTACCCAACCCATTACCCAACCCATTACCCAACCCACTACAAACCCATTACCCAACCCATTACCCAACCCCTTACCCAACCCATTACCCAGCCCATTACCCAACACATTACCAACCCATTACCCAACCTACTACCCAACCCATTACCCAACCCATTACCCAACCCACTACCCAACCCATTACCCAACCTACTACCAACCCACTACCCAACCCATTATTCAACCCATTACCCAACCCATTACCCAACCCATTACCCAACCCATTACCAAACCCATTACCCAACCCACTACCCAACACATTACCCAGCCCATTACCCAACACATTACCCAGCCCATTACCCAACCCATTACCCAACCCCTTACCCAACCCATTACCCAACCCAATATCCAACCCATTACCCAACCCATTACCCAGCCCATTACCCAACCCAATATCCAACCCATTACCCAGCCCACTACCCAGCCCACTATCCAACCCACTATCCAGCCCATAATCCAACCCACTACCCAGCCCATTACTCAACCCACTACCCAGCCCATAACCCAACACATTACCAACCCATTACCCAACCCATTACCCAACCCATTACCCAGCCCATTACCCAACCCATGACCCAACCCATGACCCAACCCATGACCCAGCCCACTACCCAACCCATTACCCAACCCACTACCCAACCCATTACCCAGCCCACTATCCAACCCACTACCCAACCCACTACCCAACCCACTACCCAACCCACTACCCAGCCCATTACCCAGCCCACTACCCAACCCATTACCCAACCCATTACACAACCCACTACCCAACCCACTACCCAGCCCATTACCCAGCCCACTAGCCAACCCATTACCCAACCCATTACCCAACCCATTACCCAACCCAGTACCCAGCCCACGACCCAGCCCACTACCCAACCCATTACGCAACCCATTACCCAGCCCACTACACAGCCCATTACCCAACACACGACCCAACCCATTACTCAACCCACTATCCAACCCATTACCCATCCCATTACCCAACCCATGAACTAAACCATGACCCAACCCACTACCCAATCCACTACCCAACCCATTACCCAGCCCATTACCCTACCCATTACCCAACCCAATACCCAGTTCTGTACCCAGCCCATTACCCAAACCATTACCAAGCCAACTCCCCAACCCATTACCCAGTCCATTACCCAACCCATTACCGAACCCATTACCAAACCCACTACCCAACCCATTACCCAGCCCATTACCCAACTCATTATCCAACCCATTGCCCAGCTCATGACCCAACCCATTACCGAACCCAATACCCAGCCCATTACCCAGCCCACTATCCAGCCCATTACCCAACCCATGACACAACCTATGACCTAACGCATGACCCAACCCATTACCCAGCCCATTACCCAGCCCACTACCGAACCCACTACCCAACCCACTACCCAACCCACTACCCAACCCATTACCCAACCCACGACCCAACCCATTACCCAGCACATTACCCAACCCATTGTCCAAACCATTGCCCAAACCACTACACAGCCCATTACCCAGCCCATTACCCAACCCATTACTGAACCAACTACCCAACCTATTACCCAAACCATTAACCAGCCCATTACCCAACACACTACCCAGCCAACGACCCAACCTATTACACAACCCACTATCCAGCCCATTACCCAACCCATTACCCGGCCCACTACCCAGCCCACCACCCAACCCACTACCCAACCAACTACCCATCCCATTACCCAGCCCACTACCCAGCCCACTACCCAACCCACTACCCAATCCACTATCCAACCCACTACATAACCATTACCCAACCCACTACCCAGCCCACTACCCAACCCACTACCCAGCCCATGACCCAAACCAGTACCCAGTCCATTACACAAACCATTACCTAGCCCATTACACAACCCACTACCCAACCCACTACCCAACCCACTACCCAGCCCATTGCCCAGCCCATTACCCAGCCAATTACCCAGCTCATTACCCAACCCATTACCCAGCCCATTGCACAAACCATTACCCAGCCCATTACCCAACCCATTACCCAACCCACTACCCAATCCATTACCCAACCCACTACCCAACCCATTACCCAACCCACTACCCAACCCATTACCAAACCCATTACCAAACCCATTACCCAACCCACTACCCAACCCATTACCCAACACATTATTCAACCCATTACCAAACCATTACCCAACCCATTACCCAACCCATTACCCAGCCCAATACCCAACCCATTACCCAACCCATTACCCAACCTACTACCAACCCATTACCCAACCCATTACCCAACCCCTTACCCAACCCATTACCCAGCCCATTACCCAACACATTACCAACCCATTACCCAACCTACTACCCAACCCATTACCCAACTCATTACCAACCCATTACCCAACCCACTACCCAACCCATTACCCAACCTACTACCAACCCACTACCCAACCCATTATTCAACCCATTACCCAACCCATTACCCAACCCATTACCCAACCCATTACCAAACCCATTACCCAACCCATTACCCAACACATTACCCAGCCCATTACCCAACACATTACCCAGCCCATTACCCAACCCATTACCCAACCCCTTACCCAACCCATTACCCAGCCCATTACCCAACCCAATATCCAACCCATTACCCAACCCATTACCCAGCCCATTACCCAACCCAATATCCAACCCACTACCCAGCCCACTACCCAGCCCATAATCCAACCCACTACCCAGCCCATTACTCAACCCACTACCCAGCCCATAACCCAACACATTACCAACCCATTACCCAACCCATTACCCAACCCATTACCCAGCCCATTACCCAACCCATGACCCAACCCATGACCCAACCCATGACCCAACCCATTACCCAACCCACTACCCAACCCATTACCCAGCCCACTATCCAACCCACTACCCAACCCACTACCCAACCCACTACCCAGCCCATTACCCAGCCCACTACCCAACCCATTACCCAACCCATTACACAACCCACTACCCAACCCACTACCCAGCCCATTACCCAGCCCACTAGCCAACCCATTACCCAACCCATTACCCAACCCATTACCCAACCCATTACCCAACCCAGTACCCAGCCCACGACCCAGCCCACTACCCAACCCATTACCCAGCCCATTACCCAGCCCACTAGCCAACCCATTACCCAACCCATTACCCAACCCATTACCCAACCCAGTACCCAGCCCACGACCCAGCCCACTACCCAACCCATTACGCAACCCATTACCCAGCCCACTACACAGCCCATTACCCAGCCCACGACCCAACTCATTACCCAACCCAATACCCAGTTCTGTACCCAGCCCATTACCCAAACCATTACCAAGCCAACTCCCCAACCCATTACCCAGTCCATTACCCAACCCATTACCGAACCCATTACCAAACCCATTACCCAGCCCATTACCCAACTCATTATCCAACCCATTGCCCAAACCACTACACAGCCCATTACCCAGCCCATTACCCAACCCATTACTGAACCAACTACCCAACCTATTACCCAAACCATTAACCAGCCCATTACCCAACACACTACCCAACCCACTACCCAACCCACTACCCAACCCATTACCCAACCCACGACCCAACCCATTACCCAGCACATTACCCAACCCATTGTCCAAACCATTGCCCAAACCACTACACAGCCCATTACCCAGCCCATTACCCAACCCATTACTGAACCAACTACCCAACCTATTACCCAAACCATTAACCAGCCCATTACCCAACACACTACCCAGCCAACGACCCAACCTATTACACAACCCACTATCCAGCCCATTACCCAACCCATTACCCGGCCCACTACCCAGCCCACCACCCAACCCACTACCCAACCAACTACCCATCCCATTACCCAGCCCACTACCCAGCCCACTACCCAACCCACTACCCAATCCACTATCCAACCCACTACATAACCATTACCCAACCCACTACCCAGCCCACTACCCAGCCCACTACCCAGCCCATGACCCAACCCAGTACCCAGCCCATTACACAAACCATTACCTAGCCCATTACACAACCCACTACCCAACCCACTACCCAGCCCATTGCCCAGCCCATTACCCAGCCAATTACCCAGCTCATTACCCAGCCAATTACCCAGCTCATTACCCAACCCATTACCCAGCCCATTGCACAAACCATTACCCAGCCCATTACCCAACCCATTACCCAACCCACTACCCAACCCACTACCCAACCCATTACCCAACTCATTACCCAGCCCATTACCCAACACATTACCCAGCTCATTACCCAGCCCATTACCCAACGCATTACCCAACCCATTACCCAACCCACTACCCAGCCCACTATCCAACCCACTATCCAGCCCATAATCCAACCCACTACCCAGCCCATTATCCAAACCACTACCCAGCCCATTACCCAACCCACTACCCAGCCCATTACTCAACCCACTACCCAGCCCATAACCCAACACATTACCAACCCATTACCCAACCCATTACCCAACCCATGACCCAACCCATGACCCAACCCATGACCCAACCCATTACCCAGCCCACTACCCAACCCATTACCCAACCCACTACCCAACCCATTACCCAGCCCACTATCCAACCCACTACCCAACCCACTACCCAACCCACTACCCAACCCACTACCCAGCCCATTACCCAGCCCACTACCCAACCCATTACCCAACCCATTACACAACCCACTACCCAACCCACTACCCAGCCCATTACCCAGCCCACTAGCCAACCCATTACCCAACCCATTACCCAACCCATTACCCAACCCAGTACCCAGCCCACGACCCAGCCCACTACCCAACCCATTACGCAACCCATTACCCAGCCCACTACACAGCCCATTACCCAACACACGACCCAACCCATTACTCAACCCACTATCCAACCCATTACCCAACCCATTACCCAACCCATGAACTAAACCATGACCCAACCCACTACCCAATCCACTACCCAACCCATTACCCAGCCCATTACCAAGCCCACTACCCAGCCCATTACCCAGCCCATTACCCAACCCATTACCCAACCCATTACCCAACCCAATACCCAGTTCTGTACCCAGCCCATTACCCAAACCATTACCAAGCCAACTCCCCAACCCATTACCCAGTCCATTACCCAACCCATTACCGAACCCATTACCAAACCCACTACCCAACCCATTACCCAGCCCATTACCCAACTCATTATCCAACCCATTACCCAGCCCATTACCCAACTCATTATCCAACCCATTACCCAGCTCATGACCCAACCCATTACCCAACCCATTACCGAACCCAATACCCAGCCCATTATCCAGCCCACTATCCAGCCCATTACCCAACCCATGACACAACCCATGACCTAACCCATGACCCAACCCATTACCCAGCCCATTACCCAGCCCACTACCGAACCCACTACCCAACCCACTACCCAACCCACTACCCAACCCATTACCCAACCCACGACCCAACCCATTACCCAGCACATTACCCAACCCATTGTCCAAACCATTGCCCAAACCACTACACAGCCCATTACCCAGCCCATTACCCAACCCATTACTGAACCAACTACCCAACCTATTACCCAAACCATTAACCAGCCCATTACCCAACCTACTACCCAGCCAACGGCCCAACCTATTACACAACCCACTACCCAGCCCATTACCCAACCCATTACCCGGCCCACTACCCAGCCCACTACCCAAACCACTACCCAACCCATTACCCAACCCACTACGCAGCCCACTACCCAACCCACTACCCAATCCACTATCCAACCCACTACATAACCATTACCCAACCCACTACCCAGCCCACTACCCAACCCACTACCCAGCCCATGACCCAACCCAGTACCCAGCCCATTACACAAACCATTACCCAGCCCATTACCCTACCCATTACCCAGCCCACTACCCAATTCATTACCCAACCCACTACCCAACCCACTACCCAACCCACTACCCAACCCACTACCCAACCCATTACCCAACCCACTACCCAACCCATTACCCAACCCATTACCCAGCCCATTACCCAACACATTACCCAGCTCATTACCCAGCCCATTACCCAACGCATTACCCAGCCCATTTCCCAAATCATTACCCAACCCACTACCCAACTCATTACCCAACCCACTACCCAACCCATTACCCAACCCACTACCCAATCCACTACCCAGCCCATTACGCAACCCATTACCCTGCCCATTACCCAACCCACTACCCAGCCCATTACCCAGCCCATTACACAAACCATTACCCAATCCTTTACCCAATCCATTACCCCATCCATTACCCAGCCCACTACCCAACCCATTACCCAGCCCACTACCCAACCCACTACCCAACCTATGACCCAACCCATCACCCAACCCATTACCCAGCCCATTACCCAACCCACTACCCAGCCCATTACCAAACCCATGACCCAAACGACTACACAGCCCATTACCCAGCCCATTACCCAGCCCATTACCAACCCATTACCCAACCCACTACCAAACCCATTACCCAAACCATTATCCAGCCCATGACCCAACCCATGACCCAACCCATTATCCAGCCCATAACCTAACCCATGACCCAACCCATTACCCAACCCTTTACCCAACCCATTACCTAGCCCTCTACCCAACCCACTACCCAACCCATGACCCAAACCCACTACCCAACCCACTACCCACCCCATTACCCAGCCCACTACCCAGCCCACTACCCAACCCACTACCCAATCCACTATCCAACCCACTACATAACCCATTACCCAACCCACTACCCAGCCCATGACCCAACCCATTACCCAGCCCATTACACAAACTATTACCCAAACAACTACCCAACCCACTACCCAACCCACTACCCAACCCACTACCCAACCCATTACCCAGCCCATTACCCAACCTATTACCCAGACCATTACCCAACCCACTACCCATTACCCACTACCCAACCCACTACCCAACCCATTACCCAACCCATTACCCAACACATTACCCAGCCCATTACCCAGCCCATTACCCAACCCATTACCCAACCCACTACCCAACCCACTACCCAACCCATTACCCAATCCACTACCCAACCCACTACACAGCCCATTACGCAACCCATTACCCTGCCCATTACCTAACCCACTACCCAGCCCATTACCCAGCCCATTACCCAGTCCATTACCCAATCCTTTACCCAATCCATTACCCCACCCATTACCCAGCCCACTACCCAACCCATTACCCAGCCCATGACCCAACACATGACCCAACCCATGACCCCACCCATGACCCAGCCCATTACCCAGCCCATTACCCAACCCATTACCCAACCCATTACCCAACCCATGACCCAAACCACTACACAGCCCATTACCCCGCCCACTACCCAGCCCATTACCCAGCCCATTACCCAACCCACGACTCAACCTATGACCCAACCCACTACCCAACCCACTACCCAGCCCACTACCCAGCCCACTACCCAGCCATTACCCAGCCCAGTATCTAACCCACTACCCAGCCTACTAACCAACCCATTACCCATCCATTACCCAACCCTCTACCCAGCCCATTACCCAGCCCACTACCCAGCCCACTACCCAACCCACTACCCAGCCCCCTACCCATCCCACTACCCAACCCATTACCCAGCTCACTACCCAGCACATTATCCAACCCATTACCCAGCCCACTACCCAACCCACTACCCAACCCATTCCCCAACCCATTACCCAGCCCATTACACAAACCATTACCCAACCCACTACCCAACCCACTACCCAACCCACTGCCCAACCCATTACCCAGCCCATTACCCAACCCATTACCCTGCCCATTACCCAACCCACTACCCAGCCCATTACGCAGCCCATTACCAAACCCACTACCCAACCCACTACCCAACCCATTACCCAATCCACTACCCAACCCACTACACAGCTCATTACGCAACCCATTACCCTGCCCATTACCTAACCCACTACCCAGCCCATTACCCAGCCCATTACCCAGTCCATTACCCAATCCTTTACCCAATCCATTACCCCACCCATTACCCAGCCCACTACCCAACCCATTACCCAGCCCATGACCCAACACATGACCCAACCCATGACCCCACCCATGACCCAACCCATGACCCAAACCACTACACAGCCCATTACCCCGCCCACTACCCATCCCATTACCCAGCCCATTACCCAGCCCATTACCCAACCCACGACCCAACCCACTACCCAGCCCACTACCCAGCCCATGACCCAGCCCACTACCCAGCCCATTACCCAGCCCAGTATCTAACCCACTACCCAGCCTACTAACCAACCCATCACCCATCCATTATCCAACCCTCTACCCAGCCCATTACCCAGCCCACTACCTAACCCACTACCCAGCCCACTACCCAGCCCCCTACCCATCCCACTACCCAACCCTCTACCCAGCCCATTACCCAGGCCACTACCCAACCCATCACCCAGCCCACTACCCAACCCACTACCCAACCCATTACCCAAAACACTACCCAACCCATTACCCAGCCCATTACCCCCACCTCCATCTACCTATCGCACTGTCAGCCATATTCCCACTGGACCCATCCCCTCCCATTTATCTCTCCAGCCGCCTGACCCACAAGCCTCATTCCTGATGAAGGGCTCATGCCTGAAACATGGACTCTCCTGCTCCTTGGGTGTTGCCTGACTGTCTGTGCTTTTCCTGCACCACTCTCTCGACTCTGATCTCCAGTATCTGCAGTATCTCCAGTATCTGCACTCCTCACTTTCTCCTTGGCATCTGATGATGGTCAATAAGTGCTGACCCGGCCTGCGATGTAGCGATGTTCACGTCCCACAAGTGAATTTTAAATAAAAACCCACCTTCTGCTGTACTGCAGCGTTCTCATTAACCAATGGCAGTACCCCTCTCCCCTTCTTCGAGTCCTTCCTTTTCTGAGCACCCTGTACCTGTGAATAATTAACAGCCAGTCCTGCCCTCTCTACAGCAACAACTCTGTTAGGGCTGCAACATCATATTTCCACATTACCACCTGCACCTATAACTCCCCAATCTTATTGTTTTATAACAATCTCCACACTCACCCTTATATTCAGACACATGCAGATCTGATTTAAAATCAGACATTATAACTTTCCCCTGACCAGCTTCACCCACTGACTTTCCACTCTCCTTGTTCGATCTGTATTTCTAAGTGTTCTGTGCACTTTAATATTCCTTTTGAATATTCTCTCAGTCCCTGCAGCGCTGGCCTGTGCTGACAGCTTTCCAATCGTTGCCGAAGTGTTCCCCAGTTGTTGGGTTAGTGTTGTACTGAACACTGCAGATCTCATCAGGATGTGTAGGGGTCTCCAGTCTCAGCTTCACACTTACTTCAGTTAGAGATGTGAGAATTTTATTCAGTGTTTACCATCTGGAATTCCAGATCTTTATTCTTTCCACTGCTTGGGGTCCTCAGCTTCATACATCCTCTTGGCATGAGAATTGTTCAATTGTAAAGTCTCAAACTGACCTTTGAGGGTATCGTTTTTGGGGTCAGCACTGGTATGTGAATGTCACTGAGTCATAAAGAAGTACAGCACAGAAACAGACCCTTCGGTCCAGCCTGTCCATGCTGACCAGATATCCTAACCCAATCTAGTCCCACCTGCCAGCACCCGGCCCATATCCCTCCAAACCCTTCCTATTCATATACCCATCCAAATGCCTTTGAAATGCTGTAAGTGTTCCAGCCTCCACCACATCCTCTGGCAGCTCATTCTATACACGTACCACCCTCTGCGTGAAAACATTGCCCCTTAGGTCCCTTTTATATCTTTCCCCTCTCACCCTAAACCTATGCCCCTCTAGTTCTGGACTCCCCGACCCCAGGGAAAAGTCTTTGTCTATTTATCCTATCCATGCCCCTCATAATTTTGTAAATCTCTATAAGGTCACCCCTCAGCCTCCGACGCTCCAGGGAAAACAGCCCCGGCCTGTTCAGCCTCTCCCTGTAGCTCAGATCCTCCAACCCTGGCAACATCCTTGTAAATCTTTTCTGAACCCTTTCAAGTTTCACAACATCTTTCCGATAGGAAGGAGACCAGAATTGCACGCAATATTCCAACAGTGGCCTAACCAATGTCCTGTACACCCGTAACATGACCTCCCAACTCCTGTACTCAATACTCTGACCAATAAAGGAAAGCATACCAAACGCCTTCTTCACTCTCATATCTACCTGTGACTCCACTTTCAAGGAGCTATGAACCTGCACTCCAAGGTCTCTTTGTTCAGCAACACTCCCTAGGACCTTACCATTAAGTGTATAAGTCCTGCTAAGATTTGCTTTCCCAAAATGCAGCACCTCGCATTTATCTGAATTAAACTCCATCTGCCACTTCTCTGCCCATTGGCCCATCTGGTCCAGATCCTGTTGTAATCTGAGGTAATCCTCTTCACTGTCCACTACACCTCCAATTTTGGTGTCATCTGCAAACTTACTAATGTACCTCTTATGCTCGCATCCAAATCATTTATGTAAATGACAAAAAGTAGAGGACCCAGCACCGATCCTTGTGGCACTCCACTGGTCACAGGTCTCCAGTCTGAAAAACAACCCTCCACTACCACCCTCTGTCTTCTACCTTTGAACCAGTTCTGTGTTCAAATGGCTAGTTCTCCCTGTATTCCGTGAGATCTAACCTTGCTAATCAGTCTCCCATGGGGAACCTTGTCGAACGCCTTACTGAAGTCCATATAGATCACATCAACCTCTCTGCCCTCATCAATCTTCTTTGTTACTTCTTCAAAAAACTCAATCAAGTTTGTGAGACATGATTTCCCATGCACAGAGCCATGTTGACTATCCTGAATCAGTCCTTGTCTTTCCAAATACATGTACATCCTGTCCCTCAGGATTCCCTCCAACAACTTGCCCACCACCAAGGTCAGGCTCACCGGTCTATAGTTCCCTGGCTTGTCTTTACCGCCCTTCTTAAATAGTGGCACCACATTTGCCAACCTCCAGTCTTCCGGCACCTCACCTGTGACTATCGATGATACAAATATCTCAGCAAGAGGCCCAGCAATCACTTCTCTAGCTTCCCACAGAGTTCTCAGGTACACCTGATCAGGTCCTGGGGATTTATCCACCTCTAACCGTTTCAAGACATCCAGCACTTCCTCCTCTGTAATGTCACCATCTATTTCCCTACATTCTATATCTTCCATATCCTTCTCTCGAGTAAACACTGACATTAAATACTCATTTAATATCTCCTCCATTTCCTGTGGCTCCACACAAAGGCTGCCTTGCTGATCTTTGAGGGGCCCTATTCTCTCCCTAGTTACCCTTTTGTCCTTAATATATTTGTAAAAGCCCTTTGGATTCTCCTTAATTCTATTTGCCAAAGCTATCTCATGTCCCCGTTTTGCCCTCCTGATTTCCCTCTTAAGTATACTCCTAATTTCTTTATACTCTTCTAAGGATTCACTCGATCTATCCTGTCTATACCTGACATATGCTTCCTTCTTTTTCTTAACCAAACCCGCAATTTCTTTAGTCATCCAGCATTCCCTATACCTACCAGCCTTCCCTTTCACCCTGACAGGAATATACTTTCTCTGGATTCTTGTTATCTCATTTCTGAAGGCTTCCCATTTTCCAGCTGTCCCTTTACCTGCGAACATCTGCCTCCAATCAGCTTTCGAAAGTTCTTGCCTAATACCATCAAAATTGGCCTTTCTCCAATTTAGAACTTCAACTTTTAGATCTGGTCTATCCTTTTCCATCACTATTTTAAATCTGATAGAATTATGGTCACTGGCCCCAAAGTGCTCCCCCACTGACACCTCAGTCACCTGCCCTGCCTTATTTCCCAAGAGTAGGTCAAGTTTTGCACCTTCTCTAGTAGGTACATCCACATACTGAATCAGAAAATTGTCTTGTATGCACTTAAGAAATTCCTCTCCATCTAAACCTTTAACACTATGGCAGTCCCAGTCGATGTTTGGAAAGTTAAAATCCCCTACCATAACTACCCTATTATTCTTACAGATAGCTGGGATCTCCTTACAAGTTTGTTTCACAATTTCCCTCTGACTATTAGGGGGGGGGGGGGGTCTATAATACAATCCCAATAAGGTGATCATCCCTTTCTTATTTCTCAGTTCCACCCAAATAACTTCCCCAGATGTATTTCTGGGAATATCCTCCCTCAGCACAGCTGTAATGCTATCCCTTATCAAAAATGCCACTCCCCCTCCTCTCTTGCCTCCCTTTCTATCCTTCCTGTAGCATTTGTATCCTGGAACGTTAAGCTGCCAGTCCTGCCCATCCCTGAGCCATGTTTCCGTAATTGCTATGATATCCCAGTTCCATGTTCCTAACCATGTCCTGAGTTCATCTGCCTTCCCTGTTAGGCCTCTTGCATTGAAATAAATGCAGTTTAATTTATTAGTCCTACCTTGTCCCTGCCTGCCCTGACTGTTTGACTCACTTCTGTTCTCAACTGTACCAGTCTCAGATTGATCTCTTATCTCACTATCTCCCTGGGTCCCACCACCCCCACCTTACTCGTCTAAATCCTCCTAAGCAGTTCTCGCAAATTTCCCTGCCAGTATATTAGTCCCCTTCCAATTTAGGTGCAATCCGTCCTTTTTGTACAGGTCACTTCTACCCCAAAAGAGATTCCAATGATCTAAAAATGAGAATCCTTCTCTCATACACCAGCTCCTCAGCCATGCATTCATCTGCTCTATCCTCCTATTCCTGCCCTCACTAGCTCGTAGCACTGGGAGAAATCCAGATATTACTACCCTTGAAGACCTCCTTTTTAAATTTCTGCCTCTCTGTAATCTCCCTTCAGAATCTCAACCTTTTCCCTTCCTATAGAACATAGAACATTACAGCGCAGTACAGGCCCTTCGGCCCTCGATGTTGCGCCGCCCTGTCATACTAATCTGAAGCCCATCCCACCTACACTATTCCATGTACGTCCATATGCCTGTCCAATGACGACTTAAATGCACTTAAACTTGGCGAATCTACTACCGATGCAGGCAAAGCATTCCATGCCCTTACTACTCTGAGTAAATAAACTACCTCTGACATCTGTCTTATACCTATCTCCCCTCACTTTTTAAAGTTGTGTCCCCTCGTGTTTGCCGTCCCCATACTTGGAAAAAGGGTCTCCCTCTCCACCCCATCTAGCCCTCTGATTATCTTGTATGTCTCTATTAAGTCACATCTCAACCTTCTTCTCTCTAACAAGAACAGCCTCAAGGCCCTCAGCCTTTCCCCGTAAGACATTCCTTCTGTACCAGGCAAAATCCTAGTAAATCTCCTCTGCACCCTTTCCAGCTGAGGGAGGATATTCCCAGGAGAGATAGGTATATTGTTGGTTCCAATGTGGACAATGACCTCTTGCTGGCCCCTCTCTCCCGTGAGAACATTCTGCACCCTCTCTGAGACATCCTTGATCCTGGCACCAGGGAAATAACACACCATTCTGCTTTTTCTCTGCTGGCCACAGAAACGTCTGTCTGTACCTGAGACTCCCCTAACACAGTTGATCTCTTGGAGGCCAACATACCCCTCGTTGCATTACAGCCAGTCTCAATACCAGAAACTTGGCTGTTCGTGCTACGTTCCCCAGAGAATCCATCACCCCCTACATTTTCCAAAACAGCATACCTGTTTGAGATGGGGATATCCACAAGAGACTCCTCCACTAGCTGCCTACCCCACCCACCTTTCCAGGAGTGATCCCATCTACCTGAGTGTATCTGCAGCTTACCCCCCCTTCATATACAAAATGGTGCTGAGGCTGCACTTGGAATATTGTGTACAGTTCTGGTCACCCCATCACAGGAAGGATGTGGAAGCATTGGAAAAGGTGCAGAGGAGATTTACCAGGATGTTGCCTGGTCTGGACGGAAGGTCTTATGAGGAAAGGCTGAGAGACTTGGGTCTGTTCTCATTGGAAAGAAGAAGGCTAAGAGGGGATTTGATAGAGACATACAAGATGATCAGAGGATTAGATAGGGTAGACAGTGAAAGTCTTTTTCCTAGGATGATGACGTCAGCTTGTACAAGGGGCACAACTACAAATTGAGGGGTGATAGATTTAAGACAGATGTCAGAGGCAGGTTCTTTACTCAGAGAGTGGTAAGGGTGGGGAATGCCCTACCTGCTAATGTAGTTAACTCAGCCACATTAGGGAGATTTAAACAATCCTTAGATAAGCACATGGATGATTTTGGGATAGTGTAGGGGTTGAGCTGAGAAAAGTCCACAGGTCGGTGCAATATCGAGGGCCGAAGGGCCTGTTCTGTGCTGTATTGTTTTATGTTCTATATAACTGCCATCCATCACAGCCCCGATCTCCTGAAAATTTCTCATTGCCTCTAACTGCTGCTCCAACCAATCCATGTGATCTAATAGGATACACAACCAAAGACACTTCCTGCAGGCATAATCATCAGTAATAAGGAAACTCTCTCTGAACTCCCACACCCGACAGAAAGAGCTCATCACTCCACTAAAGGCCATCTTTGCCCCTTCACAATCACAGATCCAGAAAATAGCACTGCCTTACTGCTCCAAAAAGAAAACTCCTCCAGGCTAACTTCGTATCTATGGTTTAAATTTTTAAAATTTAATCAAGAGACAGATCTCAATAAAACATATAATCAAGAAAGAACCCACTCTCCTCACTACTGTAGACTTACAGCAGGGTCACACTGAAAAACGAAGCATTCAGCTTCTCCTGAGCTCTGCCACACCGATTCCTCCAGGGTCAGCTGGGAATTTCGTTGTTTGTTCAGTTTTCCCAGATACACTCGGATGTCCAGAAATACAGGAAAGGCAGTAACTGTGCAGGTTCCCCACTGTGTCTGCTCCTTTCTCTGACCATGTGGTCAATGCCTTTATCTGACTTTCTCCCTTTTAAAGCACCATTGTTTTGATTTTGTTTTCCTCCACAATTCCAAAACAACGCAACACCATTTAAAACAGATATTGCTGCTGCTGGAATTCAAGGAAATCACATCCAACACCTAAAATACCTCGAAAAAGGAGCAGCTGTTACAACACTGACCTCCCTCTGACAGTCCACTCTCACCTGGTGCTCACTGCCCGCAGTCATCATTCCAAACCATCACAATCCATGGCTTACCTTTCACTCCATGACCTTGTTCAAGAAACTTGGTAAGGAGATCCCAGCAATCACAGACCAGTCAGTCTAACTTCAGTGTAAGCACAACGTTGAGTAACAATTATTCAGGAGAGAATTAACAGCCACATTGAAAAAGATGGGTTCATTGGGAGGAATCAGCAGGGATTTCTAAAGAGAAAATCATGTTTAATGAACTTGCTGGAGCTTTCTTTCCCTGAGGTAACAGAAAGGCTCAATGAGGGTGACCTGTTGATGTGGTTTAAATGGATTTCGGGGAAGTATTGAATATGGTGGGACACCATAGACTGGTGAACAAAACTGTTGGTGATAGTATAAAACCATCACTGGCAACATGAGGAGCAACAGAAGGAAACCAGGCCGAGTGTATCCATCACTGAGATACTCCATCCCAGGGAGTATCCTGGTGGATCTCCCTCTGCACCCCCTCCAGTGTAATCCCATCCCTCCTATAGAGTGGGGACCAGAACTGCCCACAGTACTCCGGCTGTGACTACCCATCATTTCATACAGCCCCATCATAACTTCCTGCCTCAGTTAATTAAAGCAAGAATCCCATCTGCTTTCTTAATCCCCTCCTCTACCCATCCTACTAGGTTCGGGGTTGTAGATGGGTCATTCCAAGTGCAAACTCTTGCCTGGTTAGTGCTCCACAAGTACATTCCCTCACACTTAGCTGGGTCGATTTGTCACTGCACTGTCCATCTCATCAGTCCTCTAATATACTCCTGCAGTTAGAATTGAATCCCGAAAATGTGGTTTCACTGCAAGTCCACACTGACTCTGCGGAAAGTATCCCACCTAGACCCATTCCCCTACCCTATTACTCTACATTTCCCCTGACTAATATACCTAACCTTCACATCCCTGATCATTGTGAGCAACTTAGCATGGCCAGTTCACCTGACCTGCACATCTTTGGACTGTGGGAGGAAACCGGAGCACCCGGAGGAAACCCACGCAGACACGGGGAGAATGTGCAAACTCTACACAGACAGTCGTCCGAGGCTGGAATCGAACCCAGGTCCCTGGCGCTGTGAGGCAGGTAGTGCAAACCACTGAGTCACTGTGCCGCCCCAGGTTAACAGATGTCCTCCTCAGTATTTGCTACCCTGCCAACCTGCATTCCAAATCATTAATGTACAGCAGGGGTGCCAGCCCTGAAGGATGCGGTACCCCACTGAAAACAGACTTGCGGTCACAGACACTATCATCACCCTCTGTTTCCTGACTCTCAGTCAGTGTTTCACTTTGTTCAGGATCCCATGGGCTCTTATTTTCTGCCATGTTATCAGAAGTGCTGTCACATACTGTCAACAATCCTCTCCTCCATCTGAGCTCTGATGTCAAACACACCATTCGTAATGTACATTAATGATATTCTCATTGTGACTTCTAAACATGCAATATCTCCGCAATCTGCCTTTTCGATTCCACATGGAGATCAATCTGCAAGAACAAGAGAAGAGTTGCTACTGCTATATGTTCAGGTTATTCATTCGTTCTGGAGCCATTTCATAATCTTATCACTTACAGTGGGGGGAAAAAAGGCCAATTCTGTTTCTTATCTCCTTTCATTTCCACAGCAGTAGGAAGTGACAAATCAACAACCATTTTGACTCATCCATCATTCCAAGCTGCAGACTTTGCTTGCTGTTTTCTCTAGTAGCCAGCTCTGCGATGGACCTGAAAACTCACCCAATACCAGCAGCAGCACTGTAACCCAGGCTCCGAGTGGAGTGTGTGTTTAATAGAGGGTAGAAAGCCAACCAGCGCATGTTTCCAAGCAAGAGAAATGGAAACTAGGGAGCAGAGAGTCTAGAGATTACAAGCAAAGATTCTCAAGATAACAGCTAATTTCAGGTGGAGATTATACACAGAGATTGTGGGTGGAGAGTTTGGACAGAGACTTCATAGATAGTTTATGGGCAGAGATCCTCAAAATTACAGGGTGCCTCACACACTGCTTGACCTACTGAGGATTGCTGGTACTCTCTGTTTGGATTTCTGATTAGCAGAGTTCTGTTCCTGGGATGTGGATTTGTAATGATTGACGGAGTTTGTCTGTCGTTCCCTCAGTGTCATTTCAACTCCTGTTTGAAGCAGCTCAGTCACTGTCTGAACCCCTCCCTATGATCCTGGGATGTAATTAAACAGAGGGGTCCTACGTGGGACACATCCTGCTGTCAAGGATCTGACTAGGATTCACCTTCATCTTCTACTGGCTCTTTGTGTTTGGAGGATTTTATGGAATTCTAGTTCAGAGCTGGATGTTGGTATTTGCAGAGACCACCCTGGGAATTTCCTGCCCTGAACATTAACTTGTATCCTCGACACCAGGATAGCCGACAAATCCACTCTCAAACACACCTTTTCTCATTTGCAGCAAATTCATGGCCGTGAAGAATGTATCCTCCACAGAAACAATTCATTACATCAAGCAGCTTGTTCCAATTAATCCACAGCCGTTTATTAAAGCGTGGAGCTGGGCGCAAGGATAACTTTCAGCTTCACAATTAATGGATACACAAGTGCCCAGAGACAGCAGCGCGAGTGTTACTGGCAGTAAATTAACTGCAAAACTCACAACTCATTTAAAACACAGCTCCTCGGTGAATTGGGCAATATCGCTTTCAACGGCCCCTGCATTCCAAATCAGTAGAGATTTTAATATCTGCTTCAGCCTCACTGCCCCAATGATCAGCAAAACAAAAGGACCATGTGGGCTGGAGCTTCGGCTTGTTCTCCAGCAGAATAACAAAGGGATGTCTGGGAGCAGGAAATCTCTGTAGATGCTGGAACCTGTACTGGAAACAGCCAATGCTGGAGATCACAGCAGGTCAGGCCGTGATCATGGAGAGACAGCAAGCTAACGTTTTGGGTCCGAATGATTCTTCTTCAGAGCTGACGTGATGTGTGGAGGGGACAGCGTTTATGTTATAGTTTGGAGTGAGGGGTTGTGGTGGTGAGGACATCATCTGCACTGCCCTCATCAATATACTGTCACCGTTTCAAAAAACTCAACAGAATTAGTCAGACGGGATCTCCCTCCAACAATTCCACGCTAACGATCCCTGGTCAATCTCTGACAGATCAAGTATGGATTAACCCTGTCCCTCAGAATTATTTCCAAGAATCTCCCCACCCTGTTACCAGATTAACTGGTCTGTAATGACCCGGCCTATTCCCGCTTGAATAAAGACACCACATTAGCTATCCCCCAGTCACCTGTGGCCAGTGACATATTAAATATCTCCTCCAGGGCTCCAGCAATCCCCTCTCATAGCAGTTCAGGATACATCCCATCAGGTCCTGGGGAGATATACCTGCTAAAACATTGAATAGCTGCTGTTTATTCATCCTAAACATGTTCTCGAACCTCACCATTCCCAACACAGATCCCACTGGAATGACATTTCCCCCCCGTGAGTACAGATGGGAATTGCTTACCCCACCCATGTCCACTGGCTCCATAAATGGTTTGTCCCTTTGGTCTCGAATAAATGCCCCCCTTTCCCCGGTAATCCTCTTACTCTTAACACGGTTATAAAAAGCCTTGGGAGTTCACTTGATCCTATTGATCAAAGATATTTTCTGGCCTTTCTTTGCCTCCTTATTTCTTTTTGAAATAACCTCACACATTCTCTATTCTTTCAAAGAGCCTCCCCTGTTTATAAAGTGCTTTACCTGACAAATACTTCCTTCTTTTTCTTTCCCAAACTCTCGCTATCCCTTGCCATCCAGGATTGTCTGAACCTGCTGTTCTTGCCCTTCATTCTTGGAAGGACACACTGGCCCTGAATCCTCCCTCTTCCAAGAGTAAACTAATCCCACTCCCTACATTTACCTGGAAGTAACTGCTCCCAGTCTACGTTTGGCAGGTCCTGCCTGCCTGATGATGTTAGAATCAGCCTTCCCCCAGTTTGCGGACTTAACTTCTGCAATAGCCTTATCCCTTTCCGTGGTGACTTTGAAATTTTCAGAGTTATGGTCACTATCTCCAAAATTCTCACCCACTGAAACTTCAACCATTTGACCAGCTCCATTCCCTAGGATTAGCTCTTGTACTGACACATTTCTAACTGAAGTGAGTAATCAATCAGAAAAATGAATGAATGGGATTGAGGATTGGTAAATCTCCAGGAGCAGATGGCCTTCATACCAGAGTGTTGGTGCCAGTAACAATGGACTATGTCAGGGCTTTTGCCCGAAACATCGAATTTCCTGCTCCTCGGATGCTGCCTGACCTGCTGTGCTTTTCCAGCACCACTCTAATCCAGACTCTGGTTTCCAGCATCTGCAGGCCTCACTTTTGCCAACCAGATAATGCGACCGATTTGAATTTTCAGAAGGTCTTTGTTAAGTCCCACACAGGAGATTGGTAAATGAAATTAAAGCACATGGAATTAGAGAGAATATACTGGTAAGGAGTGAGAATTGGTGAACAGAGGGAAAGCAGAGAGCTGGAATAACCAGATCATTCACACAATAAACGGTTGGTACTAGTGGGGACCACAAGGATAAATGTATTAATTAATAGAAATGATTGCAATGTGGTGACCAAACATAAACTTTCCAAATTTCGCCATTGCACCAAATTGAGTGAGATTGTAATTTTTGTGAGGCAGATGCAAAGAGGTTTCCAGAGGATTTGGACGACAAAGTGAATGGGCTAGAACACAAGTCTAGGATGAAAAGTCCGCACTGTGATGAAAGGGCAGCACGGTGGCTCGGTGGTTAGCACTGCTGCCTCACAGCGCTAGGGTCCTCAGTTCGATTCTCACCTTGGGTACCTGCTGTGTTTCTCCCCGTGTCGGCCTGGATTTCCTCCCACAGTCCAAAGATGAGCAGGTCAGGTGAATTGGTCATGGGAAATTGCCCATAGTGTTAGGTACATTAATTAGTGGTAAATATAGGGTAGGGGATGGGTTACTCTTTGGAGGGTGGGTGTGGACTTGTTGGGCCCAACGGCCTGTTTCCACACTGTCGGGAATCGAATCTGACTTTGGTGGAAAAGACAGAAAGGTAGATCATTTCTTGAGAATAGCTATCCTGGTCCAGAATTCACCAAAATCATAGAAAACAGACACTGCCCTCTATGGTGAGGGACTGAGTACAGGAGCAGGAATGTCATGCTGCCATTATACAGGTGAGACCCTGGCATTTTGTGTGCAGTTTTAGTTTCCTGGAATGAAGAAGTTATCTTCTTCGAGGAGAAAGTGAGGACTGCAGATGCTGGAGATCAGAGTTGAGAGTGTGTTGCTGGAAAAGCGCAGCAGGTCAGGCAGCATCCAAGGAACAGGAGAATCGACGTTTCGGGCATGGAGAAGGGAATGAAGGTCATTCCTGAAGAAGGGCTCATGCCCGAAACGTCGATTCTCCTGTTCCTTGGATGCTGCCTGACCTGCTGCGCTTTTCCAGCAACACATTTTCAGCTCTGAAGACGTTATTTACCAAGGTCAGACTGAGGAGACAGGAAAAGACAGGGCATTTCAAATTGAGGTGAGGAGGAATGTGTTCACTCAGAGGGTGGATGGTGAGTGAACCGTTAATTGTCTGCCACAGAGAGTTGTGAAGGCCCACTGTGTTCAGGACAAAATCTGATACGTTTCTGGAAACAAAGGTTGTCAAGTGATTTGGAGTTAGAGTGCGGAAATGATGCTGGGAAGATGACTAGCCATGATCTAGGATAGTAAGTGGGATTAGCAGGCTGAATGGCCTACTCCTGTTGCAATAGCCATTGTGGAGTTCCTGTCCCAGATTCATTAACAAAGACATGTCACTCAACCCCTCAAGGCGAAAGTGGGTACTGCAGATGCTGGAGATTAGAGTCAAGATAATAGCACAGCAGGTCAGGCAGCATCCGAGGAGCAGGAAAATCGACGTTTCAGGCAAAAGCCCTTCACTGCTCTAATCTTGACTCATCCCCTCAAACCTGCTCCACCATCCAATAAGACCATCCACTATTGGTGGTTAGAGATGGTTGGTAAGTGTGTGCCGCACAGTCCCTGATGTTCACTGACAGTCTCACCATGGTCAGTTTTCAGAGTCCTCATTTCTCCTGATTTCAGTCCCTTTCCTCAGAGAATTGTCAGGCTTATCCTGGTCTCTATCTCCTTTTCACTTGCAAGGACCCACACTCTGCTTTTTATTTTTCTCCATGCTCTCCTGTTTCATTTTATATTGTCTCTTCTGCTCTCCATTGGTATCTCGCCCCCTCAGGGTTATAAACTGATTCTGGATCAGATGAAATCTGTCGGGACTTCCCAGTAAGCCTTGTCATTATCTCCCTTTTACAGATTTCGCCAGTTTACCTGCAGACAATTTCTGGTTCATCTCACTGAAATATGACAGTAAACTCCAGACTGAAATCACTTTTTCACATTTCTCCCTTACAAACATGGTGTTAAACACGACCACATCGTTATCACTGTTTGATAAATGTTCCCACACTGTGAGGCCATGAACTAAATCTGGCTCATTACTCATTCTGATCTCTAATATGCCCTGCTCCCTTGTTAATTGCAGGATAAATTGGCCTGAATTTTTACCGTTTGTAGAGAGAACTGAAAATGATTGTGACTCGCGGGCAGTGGGTGACCAGGGGTTTCACAGTCGTGTGAACTTCAATAATGCTGGGGGATAGAAGCTACTTGTTATAATTTGTCAGCCTGAAAATCATTTGTGAGTCCGGACTCAGTATTTCCTGTTTCTAGCCAAGCCCCTGCCATGCTATTTATTTCCTGCAACACCATGAACTCTCATTGAGTTTAATTAATATTTCATGTTGTCTCCAGAGTCTTACCTTCTGAAATCCAAATGTACCTCATCTATGGGTTCCCCGTGATCTTTGTTGCCTCTAACATCAGCAAAGAGGGATCCATTCAACTTGTCAAACATGAAGTCCCCTTCATAAAACCATGGCAGCCTGTTCTCTCATTCTTGAATTGCAAGTATCCCTTCGGGAGGGAATTAGATTCCCTACAGTATGGAAACAGCCCTTCGGCCCAACCAGTCCACACTGACCCTCGAGGAGTAATCCACCCAGACCCATTTCCCATAACACCACGGGCAATTTAGCATGAGCAATTCACCTAATCTGCACATCTCTAGACTGTGGGAGGGAACCAGAGGAAGCCCACACAGACACAGGGAGAATGTGCAAACTCCACACAGTCAGTCGCTCGAGGCCAGAATCGAACCTGGGACCCTGGTGCTGTGAGGCAGCAGTGCTAACCACTGAGCCACCGTGCCGCCCCAGGATTTCAATCCAGTGACAGTGAAGGAACGATGAGATATTTCCAAGTCAGGATGGGGAGTGGTTTGGAGGGGAACTTGCAAGGGATGGTTGTGGTTAGACTGTCATAAACATCCTGTGTATACACATCCCTCAATAATGTCCACATTGACTGGAAATGTTATAGCTCTAGTACGTCGGATGGATCAGTTTTTGTCCAATGTGTGCAGGAGGGTTTCCTGACACAGTGTGTCGAAGGGCCGACAAGAGGGGAGGCCACAATGGGTCTGGTGCTTGGTAATGAACCAGGCCAGACGTTTGATTTAGTTGTAGGTGAGCACTTTGGAGACAGTGACCATAATTCAGTTACCTTCAGTTTAGCGATGGAAAGGGATAGGTACATACCACAGGTCAAGAGTTATCGATGGGGGAAGGGCAATTATAATGTGATTAGGCAGGAATTAGGATGCATAGAATGGGGTAGCAAAATGCAGGGGATGGGGACAATGGAAATGTGGAGCTGGTTTAAGGAACAGATATTGCGTGTCCTTGATAGGTATGTCCCTGTCAGGCAGGGAGGAAGTGATAAGGTAAGGGAACCATGGTTTACGACAGAAATTGTATCTCTCGTTAAGAGGAAGAAGGAGGCTTATGTGTTGATGAGGCAATATGGTACAGATGAGGCGATGGAGAGTTACAGATCAGCTAGGAAGGATTTAAAGAGATAGTTAAGAAGAGAAAAGAGAGGACACGAGGTATGTGAGGAATAAAAGGATGATTAGGGTAGGAATGGGGTCAGTCAAAGACAGGAGTGGGAAGTTGAGTGTGGATCCTGTGGAGATCGGAGAGGTGCTAAATGAACATTTCTCATCGGTGTTCACTCAGGAAAAGGAGAATATTGTAGAGGAGAAGTATGAGGTACGAGATATTAGACTAGAAAGGATCGAGGTTAGTTACGCACAGGTGTTATCAATTCTAGAAGGAGTGAAAGTAGACAAGTCCCTTGGGCCGGATGGGATTTATCCGAGGATTCTCTGGGAACTAGGGAGGAGATAGCAGAGCCTTTGGCTTTGATCTTTGAGCCATCATTGTCCACAGGTTTAGTACCTGAGGACTGGAGGATTGCAAATGTTGTGCCCTTGTTCAAGAAGGGCAGCAGAGATGACCCAGGTAATTATAGACCAGTGAGCCTTACCTCTGTTGTAGGAAAGGTTTTGGAAAGGATTATAAGAAATAAGATTTATAATCATCTAGCAAGCAACAATTTGATTGGAGATAGTTAGCATGGTTTCATCAAGAGCAGGTCGTGTCTCACAAACCCCATTGAGTTTTTTGAGAAGGTGACCAAGCATGTAGATGAGGGTAGGGCAGTTGACGTGGTATACATGGACTTCAGTAAAGCCTTTGATAAGGTTCCACACGGTAGGCTGTTGGAGAAAATGCAGAGGCATGGGATTGAGGGTGATTTAGCAGCTTGGCTTAGAAACTGGCTTTCTGAAAGAAGGCAACGAGTGGTGGTTGATGGAAAATATTCAGCCTGGAGTCCGGTTACTAGTGGTGTGCCACAAGGGTCTGCTTTGGGACCACTGCTCTTTGTCATTTTTATAAATGACGTGGCCCAGGCATAACATAGGTGGATGGATTAGTAAATTTGCAGACGACGCTAAAGTCGGTGGAGTGGTGGTCAGTGTGGAAGAATGTTACAGGTTGCAGGGGGACTTGGATAAACTGCAGAATTGGGCTGAGAGGTGGCAAATGGAGTTCAATGCAGCTAAATGTGAGGTGATGCACTTTGGGAAGAATAACAGGAAGGCAGAGTACTGGGTCAATGGAAAGATTCTTGGTAGTGTGGATGTGCAGAGGGATCTTGGAGTCCATGTACACAGATCCCTGAAAGTTGCCCCCCAGGTGGATAGTGCTGTTAAGGAGGCATACGGTGTGTTAGGTTTCATTGGTAGAGGGATTGAGTTCTGGAGCCGCAATATCATGCTGCAACTATACAAAACGCTGGTGCGGCCACACTTGGAATATTGTGTACAGTTCTGGTCACCCCATTACAGGAAGGATGTGGAAACATTGGAAATGGTGCAGAGGAGATTTACCAGGATGTTGCCTGGTCTGGAGGGAAGGTCTGATGAGGAAAGGCTGAGAGACTTAGATTAGATTACTTTACAGTGTGGAAACAGGCCCTTCGGCCCAATAAGTCCACACCGACCCGCCGAAGCGAAACCCACCCATACCCCTACATTTACCCCTTACCTAACACTACGGGCAATTTAGCATGGCCAATTCACCTGGCCCTGCACATCTTTGTGACTGTGGGAGGAAACCGGAGCACCCGGAGGAAACCCACGCAGACACGGGGAGAACGTGCAAACTCCACACAGTCAGTCGCCTGAGGCGGGAATTGAACCCGGGTCTCTGGCGCTGCGAGGCAGCAGTGCTAACCACTGTGCCACCGTGCTGCCCACTTGGGTCTTTTATCATTGGAGAGAAGAAGGTGGCGAAGGGGGGATTTGATAGAGACATACAAGATGATCAGAGGATTAGATAGGGTAGAGAGAGAAAGTCTTTTTCCTAGGATGATGACATCAGCGTGTACGAGGGGGCATAACTACAAATTGAGGGGTGATAGATTTAAGACAGATGTCAGAGGCAGGTTCTTTACTCAGAGAGTGGTAAGGGCGTGGAATGCCCTACCTGCTAATGTAGAAACTCAGCCACATTAGGGAGATTTAAACAATCCTTAGATAAGCCCATGGATGATTTTGGGATAGTGCAGGGGGACGAGCTGAGAATAGTTCACAGGTCGGCGCAACATCGAGGGTCGAAGGTCCTGTTCTGCACTGGAGTAGAGTGATGCTGGAAAAGGACAGCAGGTCAGGCAGCATCCGAGGAGCAGGGAAATCTATGTTTCGGGCAAAAGCCCATGATCAGGAATAAAGGCAGAGAGCCTGAAGCGTGGAGAGATAAGCTAGAGGAGGGTGGGGGTGGGGAGAGAGTAGCATAGAGTACAATAGGTCAATGGGGAAGGAGATGAAGGTGATAGGTCAGGGAGGAGAGGGTGGAGTGGATAGGTGGAAAAGGAGCTGGGCAGATCGGACAAGTCCGGACAAGTCAAGGGATCGTGTTGCTGGAAGTTTGGAACTAGGATGAGGTGGGGGAAGGGGAAATGAGGAAACTGTTGAAGTCCACATTGATGCCCTGGGGTTGAAGTGTTCCGAGGCGGAAGATGAGGCGTTCTTCCTCCAGGCGTCTGGTGGTGAGGGAGCGGCGGTGAAGGAGGCCCAGGACCTCCATGTCCTCGGCAGAGTGGGAGGGGGAGTTGAAATGTTGGGCCACGGGGCGGTGTGGTTGATTGGTGTGGGTGTCTCGGAGATGTTCCCTAAAGCGCTCTGCTAGGAGGCGCCCAGTCTCCCCAATGTAGAGGAGACCGCATCGGGAGCAACGGATACAATAAATGATATTAGTGGATGTGCAGGTAAAACTTTGATGGATGTGGGAGGCTCCTTTAGGGCCTTGGATAGAGGTGAGGGAGGAGGTGTGGGCACAGGTTTTACAGTTCCTGCGGTGGCAGGGGAGGGTGCCAGGATGGGAGGGTGGGTCGTAGGGGGGCGTGGACCTGACCAGGTAGTCACGGAGGGAACGGTCTTTGCGGAAGGCGGAGAGGGGTGGGGAGGGAAATATATCCCTGGTGGTGGGGTCTGTTTGGAGGTGGCGGAAATGTCGGCGGATGATTTGGTTTATGCGGAGGTTGGTAGGGTGGAAGGTGAGCACCAGGGGCGTTCTGTCCTTGTTACGGTTGGAGGGGTGGGATCTGAGGGCGGAGGTGCGGGATGTGGAGGAGATGCGTTGGAGGGCATCTTTAACCACGTGGGAAGGGAAATTGCGGTCTCTAAAAATCCCAAAAGTCCGCTCAGAGAAACAGGGGAAGGGTGAGTTTTCCCCCATTAAAAGGGACTTACCTCGGGTGTCGGGCCTCCATTTGCCGAGAGGTGCGAGGGAGGAGTGAAGGACTTCTGGGAAGTCATTTTTGTGTGGTTGTGTTACCCGAAACACTACTCGGGTAGTGTCTCCCACCCATCCTCCTCCTCTAACCAAACAAAAACGATTCTGTCTGCCAGATTGGCGAGGTAACGAGTTTATTTTTTATTTCTTATTTCTCAACAGTCCCTTCGGGAGTTAGAATATTGGGAATGGAGTTTAGGGCAGTGGGAGGTAAGGGTCACCACTCGTGTCCCTGCTGACTACATCTGGGGGAAGTTCACCCAACTCCAGCTCCTTGAAAACCACGTTAGGGAACTAGAGCTGGAGTTGGATGAACTTTGGATCATTCGGGAGGCAGAGGGGTCATTGACAGGACTTTCAGAGAGGTAGTCACTCCCAGATAAAAGAAAAAGACAGATGGGTGACAGTTAGGGGACGGAAAGGGAACCGGCAGGCAGTGCAGGGATCCCCTGTGGCCATTCCCCTCAACAATAAGTATACTGTTTTGGATACTGTTGGGGGGATGACTTACCAGGGGAAAGCAGTGGGACACCTGCTCAGAAGGGAAGGGGGAAGAGGAGCAGAGCAGGAGTCACTTGGAACTCGATAGTTAGGGGGACAGATACGAGGTTCTGTGGGGACGAGAGAGACTCACGGTTGGTGTGCTGCCTCCCAGGTGCCAGGGTCCGTGATGTCTCTGAGCGTGTTTTTGACATCCTTCGGGGGGAGGGAGAGCAGCCCCAAGTCGTGGTCCACATTGGCACCAATGACATAGGTCGGAAGAGAGATGGGGACTTGAGGCAGAAATTCAGGGAGCTGGGATGGAAGCTTAGAGCTTGGACAAACAGTTGTTTTCTCTGGTTTGCTGCCCGTGCCACGTGCTAGTGAGGTGAGGAATAGGGAGAGAAAGGAGCTGAACATGTGGCTACAAGGATGGTGCAGGAGGGAGGGTTTCGGGTTTTTGGATAATTGGAGCTCTTTCTGGGGTAAGTGGGACCTCTACAAGCAGGATGGTCTTCATCTAAACCAGAGGGGTACCAATATCCTGGGGGGGAAATCCGCTAAAGCTATTAAAGGTGGATTTAAACTAATACAGCAGCGGGATGGGAACCACAATTGTAGGACAGGGACAGAAGAGGCTGAGAGTAGAGAGTTCCCAAATCAAGTATCTGACACTGGCAAGCGAGAACCTGGTTTGAAGTGTGTGTACTTCAACGCGAGGAGCATCTGAAACAAAGTGGGTGAACTGGCAGGGTGGGTTGGTACCTGGGACTTTGATGTTGTGGCCATTACGGAGACATGGATAGAGCAGGGACAGGAATGGCTCTTGCCGGTTCCGGGATTCAGATGTTTCAGGACGAACAGAGAAGATGGTAAAAGAGGGGGAGGTGTGGCATTGTTGATCAGGGACAATATTACAGTTGTAGAAAGGATGTTTGGGGACTCATTAACTGAGGCAGTATGGGCTGAGGTTAGAAACAGGAAAGGAGGAGAAGTCATCACGCTGGGAGTTTTCTATAGGCCTCCGAATAGTCCCAGTGATGTAGAGGAAAGGATAGCAAAGATGATTCTCGATAGGAGTGAGAGAGACAGGGTAGTTGTCATGGGGGACTTCATTTATCCAAATATTGACTGGGATCACTACAGTACGAGTACTATAGAGTCATAGAGATGTACAGCATGGAAACAGACCCTTCGGTCCAACCCGTCCATGTAAACCAGATATCCCAACCCAATCTAGTCCCACCTGCCAGCACCCGGCCCATATCCCTCCAAACCCTTCCTATTCATATACCCATCCAAATGCCTCTTAAATGTTGCAATTGTACCAGCCTCCACCACATCCTCTGGCAGCTCATTCCATACACGTACCACCCTCTGTGTGAAAAAGTTGCCCCTTAGGTCTCTTTTATATCTTTCCCCTCTGACCCTAAACCTATGCCCTCTAGTTCTGGACTCCCCAACCCCAGGGAAAAGACTTTGTCTATTTATCCTATCCATGCCCCTCATAATTTTGTAATCCTATATAAGGTCACCCCTCAGCCTCCGACACTCCAGGCAAAACAGCCCCGGCCTGTTCAGCCTCTCCCTGTATCTCAGATCCTCCAACCCTGGCAACATCCTTGTAAATCTTTTCTGAACCATTTCAAGTTTCACAACATCTTTCCGATAGGAAGGAGACCAGAATTGCACACAATATTCCAACAGTGGCCTAACCAATGTCCTGTACAGCCGCAACATGTCCTCCCAACTCCTGTACTCAATACTCTGACCAATAGATGGGTCAGTTTTTGTCCAGTGTGTGCAGGAGGGCTTCCTGACACAGTATGTGGACAGGCCTACAAGGGGCAAGGCCACATTAGATTTGGTACTGGGTAATAAGCCCGACCAGGTGTTAGACTTGGAAGTAGGTGAGCTCTTTGGAGACAGCGATCACAATTCTGTCAGGTTTACTTTAGTGATAGAAAGGGACAGGTGTATACCACTGGGCAAGAGTTACAGCTGGGGGAAGGGAAATTACGATGCGATTAGGCAAGATTTAGGAAGCATAGGATGGAGAAGGAAACTGCAGGGGATAGGCACATTAGAAATGTGGAGTTTATTCAAGGAAAAGCTCCTGTGTGTCCTAGATAAGTGTGTACCTGTCAGACAGGGAGGAAGCTGTAGAGCGCGGGAGCCGTGGTTTACGAAGGAAGTGGAATCTCTGGTTAAGAGGAAGGCGGCGGCTTATGTTAGGATGAGATGTGAAGGTTCAGTTAGAGTGCTTGAGGGTTACAAGGTAGCCAGGAAAGACCTAAAGAGAGATTCAAAGTTTGTGCGAAGATTTGTAGCTCGGGTGCTCGTTGTTGTGGTTCTGTTCACCAAGCTGGAAGTTTTTGTTGCAAACGTTTCATCCCCTGGCTAGGCGACATCATCAGTGCTTGGGAGCCTCCTGCGAAGCGCTTCTTTGATGTTTCCTCCGGTGTTTATAGTGGTCTGTCCCTGCCGCTTCCGGTTGTCAGTTTCAGCTGTCCGCTGTAGTGGTTGGTATATTGGGTCCAGGTCGATGTGTTTGTTGATGGAGTTTGTGGATGAATGCCATGCCTCTAGGAATTCCCTGGCTGTTCTCTGTCTGGCTTGCCCTATGATAGTAGTGTTGTCCCAGTCGAATTCATGTTGCTTGTTGTCTGCGTGTGTGGCTACTAAGGATAGCTGGTCGTGTCGTTTCGTGGCTAGTTGGTGTTCATGTATGCGGATCGTTAGCTGTCTTCCTGTTTGTCCTATATAGTGTTTTGTGCAGTCCTTGCATGGGATTTTGTACACTACATTAGTTTTGCTCATGTTGGGTATCGGATCCTTCGTTCTGGTGAGTTGTTGTCTGAGCGTGGCTGTTGGTTTGTGTGCCGTTATGAGTCCTAGAGGTCGCAGTAGTCTGGCTGTCAGTTCCGAGATGCTCCTGATGTATGGTAGTGTGGCTAGTCCTTTTGGTTGTGGTATGTCCTCGTTCCGTGGTCTTTCTCTTAGGCATCTGTTGATGAAGTTGCGCGGGTATCCGTTTTTGGCGAATACCTTGTATAGGTGTTCCTCTTCCTCTTTTTGCAGTTCTGGTGTACTGCAGTGTGTTGTGGCCCTTTTGAATAGTGTCTTGATACAGCTTCGTTTGTGTGTGTTGGGGAAGACCACGGAACGAGGACATGCCGCAACCAAAAGGACTAGCCACAATACCATACATCAGGAGCATCTCAGAACTGATAGCCAGACTACTGCGACCCCTAGGACTCATAACGGCACACAAACCAACAGCCACGCTCAGACAACAACTCACCAGAACGAAGGACCCGATACCCAACATGAGCAAAACTAATGTCGTGTACAAAATCCCATGCAAGGACTGCACAAAACACTATATAGGACAAACAGGAAGACAGCTAACAATCCGCATACATGAACATCAACTAGCCACGAAACGACACGACCAGCTATCCTTAGTAGCCACACACGCAGATGACAAGCAACATGAGTTCGACTGGGACAACACTACTATCATAGGGCAAGCCAGACAGAGAACAGCCAGGGAATTCCTAGAGGCATGGCATTCATCCACAAACTCCATCAACAAACACATCGACCTGGACCCAATATACCAACCACTACAGCGGACAGCCGAAACTGACAACCGGAAGCGGCAGGGACAGGCCACTATAAATGCCGGAGGAAACACCACAGAAGTACTTCACAGGAGGCTCCCAAGCACTGAGGATGTCACCTAGACAGGGGACGAAACGTCTGCAACAAAAACTTCCAGCTCGGCGAACAGAACCACAGCACCTAAAGAGAGAGCTCAGAAGAGCCAGGAGGGGACATGAGAAGTTGTTGGCGGATAGGATCAGGGTAAACCCTAAGGCTTTCTATAGGTATTTAAGAAATAAAAGAATGACGAGAGTAAGATTAGGGCCAATCAAGGATATTAGTGGGAAGTTGTGTGCGGAGTCAGAAGAGACAGGGTAAGCGCTAAATGAATATTTTTCAACAGTATTCACTCTAGAAAACGAGAATGTTGTTGAGGAGAATACTGAGATACAGGCTACTAGACTGGGGGTGGGATTGAGGTTCACAAGGAGGAGGTATTAGAAATCCTGCAGAGTGTGAAAATAGACAAGTCCCCTGGGCCAGATGGGATCTATCCTGGGATCCTCTGGGAAGCAAGGGAAGAGATTGCCGAGCCTTTGGCATTGATCTTCAGATCATCATTGTCTACAGGAATAGTGCCTGAGGACTGGAGGATAGCAAATGTGGTTCCCTTGTTCAAAAAGGGTAGTAGAGACAACCCTGGTAATTACAGACTAGTGAGTCTCACTTCAGTTGTTGGTAAAGTGTTGGAAAAGGTTATAAAAGAGATAGGATTTATAACCATCTGGAAAAGAATAATCTGATCAGGGACAGTCAGCACGGTTTTGTGAAGGGTAGGTCGTGCCTAACAAACCTTATTGAGTTCTTTGCGAAGGTGACCAAACAGGTAGATGAGAGTAAACCAGTTGATGTGGTGTATATGGATTTCAGCAAGGCGTTCGATAAGGTTCCCCACAGTAGGCTATTGTACAAAATGTGGAGGAATGGGATTGTGGGAGACATAGCAGTTTGGATTAGTAATTGGCTTGCTGAAAGAAGACAGAGGGTGGTGGTTGATGGGAAATGTTCATCCTGGTGTCCAGTTACCAGTGGTGTACCGCAAGGGTTGGTGTTGGGTCCACTGCTGTTCATCATTTTTATAAACGACCTGGATGAGGTCTTAGAAGGGTGGGTTAGTCAATTTGCAGACGACACTAAGGTCGGTGGAGTTGTGGATAGTGACGAAGGATGTTGTAGGTTACAGAGAGACATAGATAAGCTGCAGAGCTGGGCTGAGAGGTGGCAAATGGAGTTTAATGGGGACAAGTGTGAGGTGATACACTTTGGTCGGAGAAATCGGAATGCAAAGTACTGGGCTAATGGTAAGATTCTTGGGAGTGCAGATGAGCAGAGAGACCTCGGTGTCCATATACACAGATCCATGAAAGTTGCCACCCAGATTGACAGGGTTGTTAAGAAGGCATACAGTGTTTTGGCCTTTATTAATAGAGGGATTGAGTTCTGGAACCAGGAGGTTATGCTGCAGCTGTACAAAGCTCTGGTGCGGCCACACTTGGAGTATTGTGTACAGCTCTGGTCACCGCATTATAAGAAGGATGTGGGAGCTTTGGAAAGGGTGCAGAGGAGATTTACTAGGATGTTCCTGAAGAAGGGCATGTGCCCGAAACGTCGAATCTTCTGTTCCCTAGATGCTGCCTGACCTGCTGTGCTGTTCCAGCAATAAAGTTTCAGTTTTGATCTCCAGCGTCTGCAGACCTCACTTTCTCCTTACTAGGATGTTGCCTGGTATGGAGGGAAGGTCTTATGAGGAAAGGCTGAGGGACTTGAGGCTGTTCTCGTTAGAGAGGAGAAGGTTGAGAGGTGACTTAATAGAGACAAACAAGATAATCAGAGGGTTAGATAGGGTGGACAGGGAGAGCCTTTTTCCAAGTATGGGGACGGCAAACACGAGGGGACACAACTTTAAAGTGAGGGGAGATAGGTATAAGACAGATGTCAGAGGTAGTTCCTTTACTCAGAGTAGTAAGGGTATGGAATGCTTTGCCTGCATCGGTAGTAGATTCGCCAACTTTAAGTGCATTTAAGTCGTCATTGGACAGGCATATGGACGTACATGGAATAGTGTAGGTGGGATGGGCTTCAGATTAGTATGACAGGGCGGCGCAACATCGAGGGCCGAAGGGCCTGTACTGCGCTGTATTGTTCTATGTTCTATATGTTCTAAAGGAGGAGGCCATCTGGTGTGTTCTGTGGTGGAACTGGTCCTCCTGGGAGCAGATACGGCGGAGGCGGAGGAATTGGGAATACGGGATGGCATTTTTGCAGGAGGTAGGGTGGGAAGAGGTGTAATCCAGGTAGCTGTGGGAGTCGGTGGGTTTGTAAAAAATGTCAGTGTCAAGTCGGTCGTCACTGATGGAGATGGAGAGGTCCAGGAAGGGGAGGGAGGTGTCAGAGATGGTCCAGGTAAATTTAAGGTCAGGGTGGAATGTGTTGGTGAAGTTGATGAATTGCTCAACCTCCTCGCGGGAGCACGAGGCGGCACCAATGCAGTCATCAATGTAGTGGAGGAAGAGGTGGGGAGTGGTGCCGGTGTAATTACGGAAGATCGACTGCTCTACGTAGCCAACAAAGAGACAGGCATTGCTGGGGCCCATGCGTGTGCCCATGGCTACCCCTTTGGTCTGGAGGAAGTGGGAGGATTCAAAGGAGAAATTGTTAAGGGTGTGGACCAGTTCGGCCAAACGAATGAGAGTGTCGGTGGAGGGGTACTGTTGGGGACGTCTGGAGAGGAAAAAACGGAGGGCTTGGAGGCCCTGGTCATGGTGGATGGAGGTGTAGAGGGATTGGATATCCATGGTGAAGATGAGGCGTTGGGGGCCGGGGAAACGGAAGTCTTGGAGGAGGTGGAGGGCGTGGGTGGTGTCTCGAACGTATGTGGGGAGTTCCTGGACTAGGGAGGATAGGACAGTGTCGAGGTAGGTAGAGATGAGTTCAGTGGGGCAGGAGCATGCTGAGACAATGGGTCGGCCAGGGTGGTCAGGCTTGTGGATCTTGGGAAGGAGGTAGAACCGGGCAGTGCGGGGTTCCCGGACTATGAGGTTGGAAGCTGTGGGTGGGAGATCTCCTGAGATGATGAGGTTCTGTATGGCCTGGGAGATGATGGTTTGGTGATGGGGGGTGGGGTCATGGTCAAGGGGGCAGTAGGAAGAGGTGTCCTCGAGTTGGCGTTTGGCTTCAGCGGTGTAGAGGTCAGTGCGCCAGACTACCACTGCGCCCCCTTTATCCGCTGGCTTGATGGTGAGGTCAGGATTGGAGCAGAGGGTTTGGAGGGCTGCGCGTTGTGAGGGTGAGAGGTTGGAGTGGGGGAGGGGGGGGGTCGACAGGTTGAGGCGGTTAATGTCCGGCGGCAGTTGGAAATGAAGAGGTCGAGGGCAGGTAATAGGCCAGCACGGGGTGTCCAGGTGGATGCAGTGTGTTGGAGGTGGGCGAAGGGGTCCTCGGAAGGTGGGCGGGAGTCCTGATTGTGAAAGTTAGCTCAGAGGTGGAGGCGACGGAAGAATTGTTCGATGTCACGGCGTGTATTAAATTCATTGATGCGTGGACGGAGGGGGACGAAGGTGAGGCCTTTGCTGAGGACTGATCGTTCGTCCTCAGTGAGGGAGAGGTCTGGGGGGATGGTGAATACTCGGCAGGGCTGGGAGCTGGGAGCAGTTGATCCACCCCTCCAACCGTAACAAGGACAGAACGCCCCTGGGGTGCTCACCTTCCACCCTACCAACCTTCGCATAAACCAAATCATCCGCCGACATTTCCGCCACCTCCAAACAGACCCCACCACCAGGGATATATTTCCCTCCCCACCCCTAACCTCGGAGGCAGCCTGACCTGCTGTGCTTTTCCAGCACCACATCTGCAGTCATTGTTTTTACCCTCTTCTGCGCTGGGCTGTTCCATGTTCTATGTTCTCTCCCTCTCCTGTGTTTATCACTTACAAACACGCATTCATGGAACATAACTGTACCCCACGGTACACACCTGTAAACATTCACCCTCTGTACACCCTCGATATGTCCCGTATACAGCCCCCACACCCTCTGTACACACTGTATACAGCCCACACTCCCTCTATACACCCTGTACACAGCTCACACACCCTCGGTACACCCTGTACACAGCTCACACTCCCTCTGTACACACTGTACACAGCTCACACACCCTCTGTACACCCCGTACACAGCTCACACACCCTCTGTACACCCTGTACACAGCCCACACTCCCTCTGTACACACTGTACACAGCCCACACACCCTCTGTACACCCTGTACACAGCTCACACACCCTCTGTACACCCCGTACACAGCTCACACACCCTCTGTACACCCTGTACACAGCTCACACACCCTCTGTACACACTGTACACAGCTCACACACCCTCTGTACACCCTGTACACAGCTCACACACCCTCTGTACACCCTGTACACAGCTCACACACCCTCTGTACACACTGTATACAGCCCACACACCCTCTGTACACCCTGTACACAGCTCACACACCCTCTGTACACACTGTACACAGCCCACACACCCTCTGTACACCTTGTATACAGCCCACACACCCTCTGTACACCCTGTACACAGCTCACACACCCTCTGTACACACTGTATACAGCCCACACACCCTCTGTACACCCTGTATACAGCCCACACACCCTCTGTACACCCTGTACACATCCCACACACCCTCTGTACACCCTGTACACAGCTCACACACCCTCGGTACACCCTGTACACAGCTCACACACCCTCTGTACACACTGTACACAGCCCACACACCCTCTGTACACCTTGTATACAGCCCACACACCCTCTGTACACCCTGTACACAGCTCACACACCCTCTGTACACACTGTATACAGCCCACACACCCTCTGTACACCCTGTATACAGCCCACACACCCTCTGTACACCCTGTACACATCCCACACACCCTCTGTACACCCTGTACACAGCTCACACACCCTCGGTACACCCTGTACACAGCCCACACACCCTCTGTACACCTTGTATACAGCCCACATACCCTCTGTACACCCTGTACACAGCTCACACACCCTCTGTACACCCTGTACACAGCTCACACACCCTCTGTACACACTGTACACAGCTCACACACCCTCTGTACACACTGTACACAGCTCACACACCCTCGGTACACCCTGTACACAGCCCACACTCCCTCTGTACACCCTGTATACAGCCCACACTCCCTCTGTACACCCTGTACACAGACCACACATCCTATGTACTCTCGGTATACAGCTCACACACCCTCTGTACACACTGTACACAGCTCACACACCCTCGGTACACCCTGTACACAGCTCACACTCCCTCTGTACACCCTGTATACAGCCCACACTCCCTCTGTACACCCTGTACACAGACCACACATCCTATGTACTCTCGGTATACAGCTCACACACCCTCTGTACACACTGTATACAGCCCATACACCCTCTGTAAACCCTGTACACAGCTCACACACCATCTGTACACCTTGTATACAGCCCACACACCCACTGCACACCCTGCACACAGCCCACACATAATCTGTACACACTGTATACAGCCCACATACCCTCTGTACATCCTGTATACAGTTCACACACCCTCTGTACACACTGTATATAGCCCACACACCCTCTGTACACTCTGTATACAGCCCACACATCCTCTGTACACCCTGTACACATCCCACACACCCTCTGTACACACTGTAAACAGCTCACACACTTTCTGAACACCCTGTACACAGCTCACACACCCTCGGTACATCCTGTATACAGCCCACACATCCTCTGTATACCCTGTACACAGCCCACACACTCTCTGTACACCCTGTACACAGCCCACACACCCTCCGTACACCCTGTACACAGCCCACATAACCTCTGTACACCCTGTACACATCCCACACACCCTCAGTACCCCCTGTATACAGCTCACACATCCTCTGTACACCCTGTATACAGCCAACACACCCTCTGTACACCCTGTAGACATCCCACACACCCCCTGTACACACTGTATACAGCCCACACAACCTCTGTATACACTGCACACAGCTCACACACTCTTTGTACACCCTGTATACAGCCCACACACCCCCTGTACACACTGTATACAGCTCACACACCTTCTGTACACAATGTACACAGCTCACACATAATCTGTACACACTGTATACAGCTCACACACCTTCTGTACACAATGTACACAGCTCACACATAATCTGTACACACTGTATACAGCCCACATAACCTCTGTACACCCTGTACACATCCCACACACCCTCAGTACCCCCTGTATACAGCTCACACATCCTCTGTACACCCTGTATACAGCCAACACACCCTCTGTACACCCTGTAGACATCCCACACACCCCCTGTACACACTGTATACAGCCCACACAACCTCTGTATACACTGCACACAGCTCACACACTCTCTGTACACCCTGTATACAGCCCACACACCCCCTGTACACACTGTATACAGCTCACACACCTTCTGTACACAATGTACACAGCTCACACATAATCTGTACACACTGTATACAGCCCACACACCTTCTGTACACTCTGTACACAGCCCACACACCCTCTGTACACCCTGTATACAGCCCACACACCCTCTGCAAACCCTGCACACAACCCACACATAATCTGTACACACTGTATACAGCCTACATACCCTCTATCCACCCTGTATACAGCCCACATACCCTCTGTACACCCTGTACACATCCCACAGACCCTCTGTACACCCTGTACACAGCCCACACTTCCTCTGTACTCCCTGTACACAGCCCACACACCCTCTGTACACCCTGTACACAGTTCACACCCCCTCGGTACACCCTGTATACAGCCCACACATCCTCTGTACGCACTGTATACAGCTCACACACCTTCTGTACACCCTGTACACAGCTCACACATAATCTGTACACACTGTATACAGCCCACATACCCTCTGTACATCCTGTATACAGTTCACACACCCTCTGTACACACTGTATATAGCCCACACACCCTCTGTACACTCTGTATACAGCCCACACACCTTCTGTACACTCTGTATACAGCCCACACATCCTCTATCCACCCTGTATACAGCCCACACATCCTCTGTACACCCTGTATACAGCTCACACACCCTCAGTACACCCTGTATACAGTCAACACATCCTCTGTACACAGCCCACATATCCTCTGTACACCCTGTATACAGCTCACACACCCTCTGTACACCCTGTATACAGCCCACACACCCTCAGTACACCCTGTATACAGTCAACACATCCTCTGTACACAGCCCACATATCCTCTGTACACCCTGTATACAACCCACACACCCTCTGTACATCCTGTATACAGTTCACACACCCTCTGTACACACTGTATATAGCCCACAAACTCTCTGTATACAGCCCACACATCCTCTGTACACCCTGTACACAGCTCACACACCCCCTGTACACTCTATATACAGCCCACACACACTCTGTCCACCCTGTACACAGCTCACACACTCTCTGTACTCCCTGTATACTGCCCACACACCCTCTGTACACCCTATATACAGCCCACACACCCTCTGTACACCCTGTATACAGCCCACACACCCTCTGTACACCCTGTACACAGCCCACACATCCTCTGTACACCCTGTATATAGCTCACACACCCTCTGTACACCCTGTATACAGCCCACACACCCTCTGTACACCCTGTATACAGCCCACACACCCTCTGTACACCCTATATACAGCCCACACACACTCTGTCCACCCTGTACACAGCTCACACACTCTCTGTACTCCCTGTATACTGCCCACACATCTTCTGTACACCCTGTATACAGCCCACACATCCTCTGTACACCATGTACACTGCCCACACACCCTCTGTACGCCCTGTACAGAGCACACACATACTCTGTACCCCCTATATACAGCCCAAATACCTTCTGTACATCCTGTATAAAGCGCGCACACCCTCTGTACACCTTGTATACATCCCACACAACCTCTGTACACCCTGCACAGAGCCCACACATCCTCTGTACACAGCACACATAACCTCTGTAGACACTGTATACAGCTCACACACCCCCTGTACACCCTGTACACAACCCACACTCCCTCTGTACACCCTGTATACAGCCCACACACCCTCTGTACACCCTGTATGCATCCCCACACATCCTCTGTATACCCTGTACACTGCCCACACACCCTCTGTACACCCTGTATACAGCCCACACACCCTCTGTACACTCTGTATACAGCCCACACACCCTCTGTCCAACCTGTACACAGCTCACACACCCCCTGTACAGCCTGTACACAGCTCACACACCTTCTATACACCCTGTATACAGACCACATATCCTCTGTACTCTCGGTATACAGCTCACACACCCTCTGTACACACTGTACACAGCCCAAACACCCTTTGTGCACACTGTATACAGCACACACACCTTCTGTATACCCTGTACACAGCTCACACACCCTCTATCCACCTTGTATACAGCCCACATACCCTCTGTACACCCTGTGTACATCCCACACATCCTCTGTACAACCTGTATGCATCCCACAGTCCCTCTGTACACCCTGTACACAGCCCACACACCCTCTGTACGCCCTGTACACAGCCCACACACCCTCTGTACACCCAGTACACAGCCCACACACCCTCTGTACACCCTGTACACAACCCACACTTCCTCTGTACACCCTGTACACAGCCCACACATCCTCTGTACTCCCTGTACACAGCACACACAGCCTCTGTACACCCGGTATACAGCCCACACGCCCTCTGTACACCATGTACGGAGCAACACATACTCTGTACACACTGTATACAGCCCACACACCCTCTGAACACCCTGTACACAGCCCACACATCCTCTGTACACCCAGTACACAGCCCACACTCCCTCTGTACACCCTGTATACAGCCCACACAACCTCTGTACACCCAGTACACAGCCTACACTCCCTCTGTACACCCTGTTTCCAGCCCACACACCCTCTGTACACCCTGTACACAGCCCACACATCCTCTGTACACAGCCCACACATCCTCTGTACACCCTGTATACAGCTCACACACCCTCTGTACACCCTGTATACAGCCCACACACCCTCAGTACACCCTGTATACAACCCACACACCCTCTGTACACCCTGTACAGAGCCCACACATCCTCTGTACACCCTGTACACAGCCCACACTCTCTCTGTACACCCTGTACACAGCCCACACACCCTCTGTACACCCTGTACACAGCCCACACATCCTCTGTACACCCTGTATACAGCCCACACACCCTCTGTACACCCTGTACACAGCCCACACATCCTCTGTACAACCTGTATGCATCCCACAGTCCCTCTGTACACCCTGTACACAGCCCACACACCCTCTGTACGCCCTGTACACAGCCCACACTTCCTCTGTACTCCCTGTACACAGCCCACACACCCTCTGTACACCCTGTACACAACCCACACTCCCTCTGTACACCCTGTATACAGCCCAAACACCCTCTGTACACCCTGTATACATCCCACACACCCTCTGTACACCCTGTATACAGCCCAAACACCCTCTATACACCCGGTATACAGCCCACACGCCCTCTGTACACCATGTACGGAGCAACACATACTCTGTACACACTGTATACAGCTCACACACCCTCTGAACACCCTGTACACAGCCCACACATCCTCTGTACACTTTGTGTACAGCACACACACCCTCTGTACACTCTGTATACAGCCCACACACCCTCTGTACACCCAGTACACAGCCCACACTCCCTCTGTACACCCTGTATACAGCCCACACACCCTCTGTACACCCAGCACACAGCCCACACTCCCTCTGTACACCCTGTATACAGCCCACACACCCTCTGTACACCCAGTACACAGCCCACACACCCTCTGTACACCCTGTACACAGCCCACACATCCTCTGTACACAGCCCACACATCCTCTGTACACCCTGTATACAGCTCACACACCCTCTGTACACCCTGTATACAGCCCACACACCCTCAGTACACCCTGTATACAGCCAACACACCCTCTGTCCACCATGTATACAACCCACACACCCTCTGTACACCCTGTACACAGCCCACACATCCTCTGTACACAGCCCACACATCCTCTGTACACCCTGTATACAGCTCACACACCCTCTGTACACCCTGTATACAGCCCACACACCCTCTGTACACCCTGTATACAGCCAACACACCCTCTGTCCACCATGTATACAACCCACACACCCTCGGTACACCCTGTACACAGCCCACACACCCTCTGTACACCCTGTACACAGCCCACACATCCTCTGTACACCCTGTATACAGCCCACACACCCTCTGTACACGGCCCACAAACCCTCAGTACACCCTGTACACATCCCACACACCCTCTGTACACCCTGTACACAGCCCACACATCCTCTGTACACCCTGTATATAGCTCACACACCCTCTGTACACCCTGTACACAACCCACACTCCCTCTGTACACCCTGTATACAGCCCAAACACCCTCTGTACACCCTGTACACTGCCCACACACCCTCTGTACGCCCTGTATACAGCCCACACACCCTCTGTACACCCTGTACACTGCCCACACACCCTCTGTACGCCCTGTACAGAGCACACACATACTCTGTACCCCCTATATACAGCCCAAATACCTTCTGTACATCCTGTATAAAGCGCACACACCCTCTGTACACCTTGTATACATCCCACACAACCTCTGTACACCCTGCACAGAGCCCACACATCCTCTGTACACAGCTCACATAACCTCTGTAGACACTGTAGACAACTCAAATACTCTCTGTACACACTGTATACAGTCCGCATGCCCTCTGTATACCCTGTACACAGCCCACACACCCTCTGTACAGACGGTATACAGCTCACACACCTTCTGTACACCCTGTATACAGACTACGCACCCTCTATCCACCTTGTATACAGCCCACATACCCACTGTATTCTCGGTATGCAGCTCACATACCCTCTGTACACCCTGTATACAGCCCACACATCCTCTGCACACCCTGCACATAGCCCACACATAATCTGTACACACTGTACACAGCCCACACACCCTCTGTACACCCTGTACACAGCCCACACACCCTCTGTACGCCCTGTACACAGCCCACACATCCTCTGTACTCCCTGTACACAGCCCACACAGCCTCTGTACACCCTGTACACAACCCACACTCCCTCTGTACACCCTGTATACAGCCCAAACACCCTCTATACACCCGGTACACATCCCACACACCCTCTGTACACCCTGAACACAACCCACACTCCCTCTGTACACCCTGTACACAGCCCACACTCCCCCTGTACACCCTGTAAACAGCCCACACTCCCTCTGTACACCCTGTACACAGCCCACACACTCTCTGTACACCCTGTACACAGCCCACACAGCCTCTGTTCACAGCCCACATACCCTCTGTACACCCTGTATACAGCCCACATACCCTCTGTAGCCCCTGTATACAGCTCACACACCCTCTGTACAGCCTGTACACAGCCCACACACCCTCTGTACACCCTGTATACAGCCCACACACCCTCTGTACACCCTGTATGCATCCCCACACATCCTCTGTATACCCTGTACACTGCCCACACACCCTCTGTACACCCTGTATACAGCCCACACACCCTCTGTACACCCTGTATACAGCCCACACACCCTCTGTACAGCCTGTACACAACCCACACTCCCTCTGTACACCCTGTACACAGCCCACACATCCTCTGTACTCCCTGTACACAGCACACACAGCCTCTGTACACCCGGTATACAGCCCACACGCCCTCTGTACACCCAGTACACAGCCCACACATCCTCTGTACACCCTGTATACAGCTCACACACCCTCTGTACACCCTGTACGGAGCACACACATACTCTGTACCCCCTGTACACAGCCCAAATAACTTCTGTACATTCTGTATAAAGTGCACACACCCTCTGTACACCCTGTATACATCCCACACAACCTCTGTACACCCTGCACAGAGCCCACACATCCTCTGTACACAGCCCACATACCAAATGTAGACACTGTATACAGCTCACACACCCCCTGTACACCCTGAACACAACCCACACTCCCTCTGTACACCCTGTACACACCCACACACTCTCTGTACACCCTGTACACAGCCCACACTGCCTCTGTTCACAGCCCACATACCCTCTGTACACCCTGTATACAGCCCACATACCCTCTGTAGCCCCTGTATACAGCTCACACACCCTCTGTACAGCCTGTACACAGCCCACACACCCTCTGTACACCCTGTATACAGCCCACACACCCTCTGTACACCCTGTATGCATCCCCACACATCCTCTGTATACCCTGTACACTGCCCACACACCCTCTGTACACCCTGTATACAGCCCACACACCCTCTGTACACCCTGTATACAGCCCACACACCCTCTGTACAGCCTGTACACAACCCACACTCCCTCTGTACACCCTGTACACAGCCCACACAGCCTCTGTACACCCGGTATACAGCCCACACGCCCTCTGTACACCCAGTACACAGCCCACACATCCTCTGTATACCCTGTATACAGCTCACACACCCTCTGAACACCCTGTACACAGCCCACACATCCTCTGTACACTTTGTGTACAGCTCACACACCCTCTGTACACCCTGTACACAGCCCACACATCCTCTGTACACTTTGTGTACAGCCCACACACCCTCTGTACACTCTGTATACAGCCCACACACCCTCTGTACACCCAGTACACAGCCCACACTCCCTCTGTACACCCTGTATACAGCCCACACAACCTCTGTACACCCAGTACACAGCCCACACTCCCTCTGTACACCCTGTTTCCAGCCCACACACCCTCTGTACACCCTGTACACAGCCCACACATCCTCTGTACACCCTGTATACAGCTCACACACCCTCTGTACACCCTGTATACAGCCCACACACCCTCAGTACACCCTGTATACAGCCAACACACCCTCTGTACACCATGTATACAACCCACACATCCTCTGTACACCCTGTACACAGCCCACACTCTCTCTGTACACCCTGTACACAGCCCACACACCCTCTGTACACCCTGTACACCGCCCACACATCCTCTGTACACCCTGTATACAGCCCACACACGCTCTGTACACGGCCCACAAACCCTCAGTACACCCTGTACACATCCCACACACCCTCTGTACACCCTGTATACAGCCCACACACCCTCTGTACACCCTGTACACAGCCCACACATCCTCTGTACACCCTGTACACATCCCACACACCCTCTGTACACCCTGTATACAGCCCACACACCCTCTGTACACCCTGTATACAGCCCACACACCCTCTGTACACCCTATATACAGCCCACACACACTCTGTCCACCCTGTACACAGCTCACACACTCTCTGTACTCCCTGTATACTGCCCACACATCTTCTGTACACCCTGTATACAGCCCACACATCCTCTGTACACCCTGTACACTGCCCACACACCCTCTGTACACCCTGTACACAGCACAGACATACTCTGTACCCCTTGTACACAGCCCACATACCTTCTGTACACCCTGTATACATCCCACACAACCTCTGTAAACCCTGCACAGAGACAACACATCCTCTGTACATAGCCCACATAACGTCTGTACACACTGTATACAGCCCACACACCCTCTGTACACCCTGTACACAGCTCACACTCACTCTGTACACACTGTACACAGCCCCCACTCCCTCTGTACACCCTGTACACAGCTCACACACCCTCTGTACACCCTGTACACAGCTCACACACCCTCTGTACACACTGTACACAGCCCCCACTCCCTCTGTACACACTGTACACAGCTCACACACCCTCTGTACACCCTGTACACAGCTCACACACCCTCTGTACACCCTGTACACAGCCCACATACCCTCTGTACACCCTGTATACAACCCATGCATCATGTACACACTCTTCCACTCCCTCTCCAAAGCCTTTACGTTGTTCATGCAAAGGATCCCAGGACTCTGTCTGTACCCCCTCCCTGTACACTGTCTGTACCCCTCCCTGTACACTGTCTGGGCCCTCCCTGTACACTGTCTGTACCCCTCCCTGTACACTGTCTGTACCCCTCCCTGTACACTGTCTGTGCCCCTCCCTGTACACTGTCTGTACCCCTCGCTGTACACTGTCTGTACCCCTCCCTGTACACTGTCTGTACCCCTCCCAGTACACTGTCTGTACCCCTCTCTGTACACTGTCTGTACCCCTCCCTGTACCCCTCCCTGTACACTGTCTGTACCCCTCACTGTACACTGTGTGTACCCCACACTGTACACTGTCTGTGCCCCTCCCTGTACACTGTCTGTACGCCTCCCTGTACACTGTCTGTGCCCCTCCCTGTACACTGTCTGTACCCCTCCCTGTACACTGTCTGTACCCCTCTCTGTACACTGTCTGTACGCCTCCCTGTACACTGTCTGTATCCCTCCCTGTACACTGTCTGTACCCCTCTCTGTACACTGTCTGTACGCCTCCCTGTACACTGACTGTACCCCTCCCTGTACACTGTCTGTACGCCTCCCTGTACACTGACTGTACCCCTCCCTGTACACTGTCTGTACCCCTCTCTGTACACTGTCTATACCCCTCCCTGTACTCTGTCTGTACCCCTCCCTGTACACTGTCTGTACGCCTCCCTGTACACTGTCTGTATCCCTCCCTGTACACTGTCTGTACCCCTCCCTGTACACTGTCTGTACCCCTCCCTGTACACTGTCTGTACCCCTCTCTGTACACTGTCTGTACCCCTCCCAGTACACTGTCTGTACCCCTCTCTGTACCCCTCCCTGTACACTGTCTGTACCCCTCCCTGTACACTGTCTGTACCCCTCCCTGTACACTGTCTGTACCCCTCTCTGTACACTGTCTGTACCCCTCCCTGAACACTGTCTGTACCCCTCCATGTACACTGTGTGTACCCCACACTGTACACTGTCTGTGCCCCTCCCTGTACACTGTCTGTACCCCTCCCTGTACACTGTCTGTACCCCACACTGTACACTGTCTGTGCCCCTCCCTGTACACTGTCTGTACCCCTCCCTGTACACTGTGTGTACCCCACACTGTACACTGTCTGTGCCCCTCCCTGTACACTGTCTGTACCCCTCCCTGTACACTGTCTGTACCCCTCCCTGTACACTGTGTGTACCCCACACTGTACACTGTCTGTACCCCTCCCTGTACACTGTGTGTACCCCACACTGTACACTGTCTGTACCCCTCTCTGTACACTGTCTGTGCCCCTCCCTGTACACTGTCTGTACCCCTCGCTGTACACTGTCTGTACCCCTCCCTGTACACTGTCTGTACCCCTCCCAGTACACTGTCTGTACCCCTCTCTGTACACTGTCTGTACCCCTCCCTGTACCCCTCCCTGTACACTGTCTGTACCCCTCCCTGTACACTGTGTGTACCCCACACTGTACACTGTCTGTGCCCCTCCCTGTACACTGTCTGTACGCCTCCCTGTACACTGTCTGTACCCCTCCCTGTACACTGTCTGTACCCCTCTCTGTACACTGTCTGTACGCCACCCTGTACACTGTCTGTGCCCCTCCCTGTACACTGTCTGTACCCCTCCCTGTACACTGTCTGTACCCCTCTCTGTACACTGTCTGTACGCCTCCCTGTACACTGTCTGTATCCCTCCCTGTACACTGTCTGTACCCCTCTCTGTACACTGTCTGTACGCCTCCCTGTACACTGACTGTACCCCTCCCTGTACACTGTCTGTACGCCTCCCTGTACACTGACTGTACCCCTCCCTGTACACTGTCTGTACCCCTCTCTGTACACTGTCTATACCCCTCCCTGTACTCTGTCTGTACCCCTCCCTGTACACTGTCTGTACGCCTCCCTGTACACTGTCTGTATCCCTCCCTGTACACTGTCTGTACCCCTCCCTGTACACTGTCTGTACCCCTCCCTGTACACTGTCTGTACCCCTCCCTGTACACTGTCTGTACCCCTCTCTGTACACTGTCTGTACCCCTCCCAGTACACTGTCTGTACCCCTCTCTGTACCCCTCCCTGTACACTGTCTGTACCCCTCCCTGTACACTGTCTGTACCCCTCCCTGTACACTGTCTGTACCCCTCTCTGTACACTGTCTGTACCCCTCCCTGAACACTGTCTGTACCCCTCCATGTACACTGTGTGTACCCCACACTGTACACTGTCTGTGCCCCTCCCTGTACACTGTCTGTACCCCTCCCTGTACACTGTCTGTACCCCTCCCTGTACCTCTCCCTGTACACTGTCTGTACCCCTCCCTGTACACTGTGTGTACCCCACACTGTACACTGTCTGTGCCCCTCCCTGTACACTGTCTGTACCCCTCCCTGTACACTGTCTGTACCCCTCCCTGTACACTGTGTGTACCCCACACTGTACACTGTCTGTACCCCTCCCTGTACACTGTGTGTACCCCACACTGTACACTGTCTGTACCCCTCTCTGTACACTGTCTGTACCCCTCCCTGTACACTGTCTGTACCCCTCCCTGTACACTGTGTGTACCCCACACTGTACACTGTCTGTACCCCTCCCTGTACACTGTCTGTACCCCTCCCTGTACACTGTCTATACCCCTCCCTGTACACTGTCTGTACCCCTCCCTGTACACTGTCTGTACACATCACTGTACATTGTCTGTACCTCTCCCAGTACACTGCCTGTACCCCTCCCTGTACACTGTCTGTACACATCACTGCACACTGTCTGTACCCCTCCCTGTACACTGTCTGTACCCCTCCCTGTACACTGTCTGTACACATCACTGTACACTGTCTGTACGCCTCCCTGTACACTGTCTGTACCCCTCCCTGTACACTGTCTGTACACATCACTGCACACTGTCTGTACCCCTCCCTGTACACTGTCTGTACCCCTCCCTGTACACTGTCTGTACACATCACTGCACACTGTCTGTACCCCTCCCTGTACACTGTCTGTACACATCACTGTACACTGTCTGTACCCCTCCCAGTACACTGTCTGTACCCCTCCCCGTACACTGTCTGTACCCCACCCTGTACACTATCTGTACCCCTCCCTGTGCACTGTCTGTACCCCTCCCTGTACACTGTCTGTACCTCTCCCTGTACACTATCTGTACCCCTCCCTGTGCACTGTCTGTACCCCTCCCTGTACACTGTGTGTACCCCACACTGTACACTGTCTGTACCCCTCTCTGTACACTGTCTGTACCCCTCCCTGTACACTGTCTGTACCCCTCTCTGTACACTGTCTGTACCCCTCCCTGAACACTGTCTGTACCCCTCCCTGTACACTGTCTATACCCCTCTCTGTACACTGTCTGTACCCCTTCCAGTACACTGTCTGTACCCCTCCCTGTACACTGTCTGTACCCCTCCCTGTACACTGTCTGTACACATCACTGTACACTGTCTGTACCCCTCCCTGTACACTGTCTGTACACATCACTGCACACTGTCTGTACCCCTCCCTGTACACTGTCTGTACCCCTCCCTGTACACTGTCTGTACACATCACTGCACACTGTCTGTACCCCTCCCTGTACACTGTCTGTACCCCTCCCTGTACACTGTCTGTACACATCACTGCACACTGTCTGTACCCCTCCCTGTACACTGTCTGTACCCCTCCCTGTACACTGTCTGTACACATCACTGCACACTGTCTGTACCCCTCCCTGTACACTGTCTGTACCCCTCCCTGTACACTGTCTGTACACATCACTGCACACTGTCTGTACCCCTCCCTGTACACTGTCTGTACACATCACTGTACACTGTCTGTACCCCTCCCCGTACACTGTCTGTACCCCACCCTGTACACTATCTGTACCCCTCCCTGTGCACTGTCTGTACCCCTCTCTGTACACTGTCTGTACCCCTCCCTGAACACTGTCTGTACCCCTCCCTGTGCACTGTCTGTACCCCTCTCTGTACACTGTCTGTACCCCTCCCTGAACACTGTCTGTACCCCTCCCTGTGCACTGTCTGTACCCCTCCCTGTACACTGTCTGTACCTCTCCCTGTACACTATCTGTACCCCTCCCTGTGCACTGTCTGTACCCCTCCCTGTACACTGTCTGTACCCCTCCCTGTACACTCTCTGTACCCCTCCCCGTACACTGTCTGTACCCCTCCCTGTACACTGTCTGTACCCCTCCCTGTACACGCTCTGTACCCCTCCCTGAACACTGTCTGTACCCCTCTCTGTACACTGTCTGTACCCCGCCCTGTACACTGTTTGTACCCCTCTCTGTACGCTGTCAGTAACCCTCCCTGTACACTGTCTGTACCCCTCCCTGTACACTGTCTGTACCCCTCCCCGTACACTGTCTGTACCCCTCCCTGTACACTGTCTGTACCCCGCCCTGTACACTGTCTGTACCCCTCTCTGTACGCTGTCAGTAACCCTCCCTGTACACTGTCTGTACCCCTCCCTGTACACTGTCTGTACCCCTCCCTGTACACTGTCTGTACCCCTCCCTGTACACTGTCTATACACTACACTGTACACTCTCTGTACCCCTCCCTGTACACTGTCTATACACCACACTGTACACTGTCTGTACCCCTCCCTGTACACTGTCTGTACCCCACTCTGTACACGGTCTGCACCCCTCCCTGTACACTGTCTGTACCCCCTCCCTGTACACTATCTGTACCCCTCCCTGTACACTGTCTGTACCCCACTCTGTACACGGTCTGCACCCCTCCCTGTACACTGTCTGTACCCCCTCCCTGTACACTATCTGTACCCCTCCCTGTACACTGTCTGTACCCCCTCCCTGTACACTGTCTGTACCCCTCCCAGTACACTGTCTGTACCCCCTCCCTGTACACTGTCTGTACCCCTCCCTGTACACTGTCTGTACCCCCTCCCTGTACACTGTCTGTAACCCCTCCCTGTACACTGTCTGTACCCCCTCCCTGTACACTGTCTGTACCCCACTCTGTACACTGTCTGTACCCCTCCCTGTACACTGTCTGTACCCCCTCCCTGTACACTGTCTGTACCCCCTCCCTGTACACTGTCTGTACCCCTCCCTGTACACTGTCTGTACCCCCTCCCTGTACACTGTCTGTACCCCCTCCCTGTACACTGTCTGTACCCCACTCTGTACACTGTCTGTACCCCTCCCTGTACACTGTCTGTACCCCCTCCCTGTACACTGTCTGTACCCCCTCCCTGTACACTGTCTGTACCCCCTCCCTGTACACTGTCTGTAACCCCTCCCTGTACACTATCTGTACCCCTCCCTGTACACTGTCTGTACCCCCTCCCTGTACACTGTCTGTACCCCTCCCTGTACACTGTCTGTACCCCCTCCCTGTACACTGTCTGTACCCCACTCTGTACACTGTCTGTACCCCTCCCTGTACACTGTCTGTACCTCACTCTGTACAATGTCTGTGCCCCTCCCTGTACACTGTCTGTATGCCTCCCTGTACACTGTCTGTACCCCTCCCTGTACACTGTCTGTACCCCTCTCTGTACACTGTCTGTACGCCTCCCTGTACACTGTCTGTATCCCTCCCTGTACACTGTCTGTACCCCTCTCTGTACACTGTCTGTACGCGTCCCTGTACACTGACTGTACCCCTCCCTGTACACTGTCTGTACGCCTCCCTGTTCACTGACTGTACCCCTCCCTGTACACTGTCTGTACGCCTCTCTGTACACTGTCTGTACCCCTCCCTGTACTCTGTCTGTACTCCTCCCTGTACACTGTCTGTACCCCTCCCTGTACACTGTCTGTCCCCCTCTCTGTACACTGTCTGTACCCCTCCCAGTACACTGTCTGTACCCCTCTCTGTACCCCTCCCTGAACACTGTCTGTACCTCTCCCTGTACACTGTCTGTACCCCTCCCTGTACACTGTCTGTACCCCTCTCTGTACACTGTCTGTACGCCTCCCTGTACACTGTCTGTATCCCTCCCTGTACACTGTCTGTACCCCTCTCTGTACACTGTCTGTACGCCTCCCTGTACACTGACTGTACCCCTCCCTGTACACTGTCGGTACGCCTCCCTGTACACTGTCTGTACCCCTCCCTGTACCCCTCCCTGAACACTGTCTGTACCTCTCCCTGTACACTGTCTGTACCCCTCGCTGTACACTGTCTGTACCCCTCTCTGTACACTGTCTGTACCGCTCACTGAACACTGTCTGTACCCCTCCCTGTACACTGTGTGTACCCCACACTGTACACTGTCTGTACCCCTCCCTGTACACTGTGTGTACCCCTCCCAGTACACTGTCTGTACCCCTCTCTGTACCCCTCCCTGAACACTGTCTGTACCTCTCCCTGTACACTGTCTGTACCCCTCGCTGTACACTGTCTGTACCCCTCTCTGTACACTGTCTGTACCGCTCACTGAACACTGTCTGTACCCCTCCCTGTACACTGTGTGTACCCCACACTGTACACTGTCTGTGCCCCTCCCTGTACACTGTCTGTACCCCTCCCTGTACCCCTCCCTGTACACTGTCTGTACCCCTCCCTGTACACTGTGTGTACCCCACACTGTACACTGTCTGTGCCCCTCCCTGTACACTGTCTGTACCCCTCCCTGTACACTGTCTGTACCCCTCGCTGTACACTGTGTGTACCCCACACTGTACACTGTCTGTACCCCTCCCTGTACACTGTGTGTACCCCACACTGTACACTGTCTGTGCCCCTCGCTGTACACTGTCTGTACCCCTCTCTGTACACTGTCTGTACCGCTCACTGAACACTGTCTGTACCCCTCCCTGAACACTGTCTGTACCCCTCCCTGTACACTGTGTGTACCCCACACTGTACACTGTCTGTGCCCCTCCCTGTGCACTGTCTGTACCCCTCCCTGTACACTGTCTGTACCCCTCCCTGTACCCCTCCCTGTACACTGTCTGTACCCCTCCCTGTACACTGTGTGTACCCCACACTGTACACTGTCTGTGCCCCTCCTTGTACACTGTCTGTACCCCTCCCTGTACACTGTCTGTACCCCTCCCTGTACTCTGTCTGTACCCCTCCCTGTACACTGTCTGCACCCCTCCCTGTACACTGTCTGTACCCCACCCTGTACACTGTCTGTGCCCGTCTCTGTACACTGTCTGTACCCCTCCCTGTACACTGTCTGTACCCCTCCCTGTACACTGTCTGTACCCCTCTCTGTACACTGTCTGTACGCCTCCCTGAACACTGTCTGTACCCCTCCCTGAACACTGTCTGTACCCCTCCCAGTACACTGTCTGTACCCCTCTCTGTACACTGTCTGTACCCCTCCCTGTACACTGTGTGTACCCCACACTGTACACTGTCTGTACCCCTCCCAGTACACTGTCTGTACCCCTCCCTGTACACTGTCTGTACCCCTCCCTGTACACTGTGTGTACCCCACACTGTACACTGTCTGTACCCCTCCCTGTACACTGTGTGTACCCCACACTGTACACTGTCTGTGCCCCTACCTGTACACTGTCTGTACCCCTCCCTGTACACTGTCTGTACCCCTCCCTGTACTCTGTCTGTACCCCTCCCTGTACACTGTCTGCACCCCTCCCTGTACACTGACTGTACCCCACCCTGTACACTGTCTGTGCCCCTCTCTGTACACTGTCTGTACGCCTCCCTGAACACTGTCTGTACCCCTCCCTGAACACTTTCTGTACCCCTCCCAGTACACTGTCTGTACCCCTCTCTGTACACTGTCTGTACCCGTCCCTGAACACTGTCTGTACCCCTCCCTGTACACTGTCTGTACCCCTCCCTGTACACTGTCTGTACCCCTCTCTGTACACTGCCTGTACCCCTCCCTGTACACTGTCTGTACCCCTCTCTGTACACTGTCTGTACCCCTCCCTGTACACTGTCTGTACCCCTCTCTGTACACTGTCTGTACCCCTCCCTGAACACTGTCTGTACCCCTCCCTGTACACTGTCTGTACCCCTCCCAGTACACTGTCTGTACCCCTCTCTGTACACTGTCTGTACCCCTCCCAGTACACTGTCTGTACCCCTCCCAGTACACTGTCTGTACCCCTCCCTGTACACTGTCTGTACCCCTCCCTGTACACTGTCAGTAACCCTCTCTGTACACTGTCTGTACACATATCTCTATACATTGTCTGTACCCCTCCCTGTACACTGTCTGTACCCCTCCCTGTACACTGTCTGTACACATCTCTGTACACTGTCTGTACCCCACCCTGTACACTATCCGTACCCCTCCCTGTGCTCTGTCTGTACCCCTCCCTGTACACTGTCTGTACCCCTCCCTGTACACTGTCTGTACCCCTCTCTGTACACTGTCAGTAACCCTCCCTGTACACTGTCTGTACCCCTCCCTGTACACTGTCAGTAACCCTCTCTGTACACTGTCTGTACCCCTCCCTGTACACTGTCTGTACCCCTCGCTGAACACTGTCTGTACCCCTCTCTGTACACTGTCTGTACCCCGCCCTGTACACTGTCTGTACCCCTCTCTGTACACTGTCTGTACCCCGCCCTGTACACTGTCTGTACCCCTCTCTGTACACTGTCAGTAACCCTCCCTGTACACTCTCTGTACCCCTCCCTGAACACTGTCTGTACCCCTCTCTGTACACTGTCAGTAACCCTCCCTGTACACTGTCTGTACCCCTCCCTGTACACTGTCTGTACCCCTCCCTGTACACTGTCTGTACCCCTCGCTGAACACTGTCTGTACCCCTCTCTGTACACTGTCTGTACCCCGCCCTGTACACTGTCTGTACCCCTCTCTGTACACTGTCAGTAACCCTCCCTGTACACTCTCTGTACCCCTCCCTGAACACTGTCTGTACCCCTCTCTGTACACTGTCTGTACCCCTCCCTGTACACTGTCTGTACCCCTCCCTGTACACTGTCAGTAACCCTCCCTGTACACTGCCTATACACCACACTGTACACTCTCTGTACCCCTCCCTGTACACTGTCTATACACCACACTGTACACTGTCTGTACCCCTCCCTGTACACTGTCTATACACCACACTGTACACTCTCTGTACCCCTCCCTGTACACTGTCTATACACCACACTGTACACTCTCTGTACCCCACCCTGTACACTATCTGTACCCCTCCCTGTGCACTGTCTGTACCCCTCCCTGTACACTGTCTGTACACATCACTGTACACTGTCTGTACCCCTCCCAGTACACTGTCTGTACCCCTCCCCGTACACTGTCTGTACCCCACCCTGTACACTGTCTGTACCCCTCCCTGTACACTGTCTGTACCTCTCCCTGTACACTATCTGTACCCCTCCCTGTGCACTGTCTGTACCCCTCCCTGTACACTGTCTGTACCCCGCTCTGTACACTGTCTGTACCCCTCCCTGTACACTGTCTGTACCCCTCCCCGTATACTGTCTGTACCCCACCCTGTACACTGTCTGTACCCCTCCCTGTACACTGTCTGTACCTCTCCCTGTACACTGTCTGTACCCCTCGCTGTACACTGTCTGTACCCCTCTCTGTACACTGTCTGTACCGCTCACTGAACACTGTCTGTACCCCTCCCTGAACACTGTCTGTACCCCTCCGTGTACACTGTGTGTACCCCACACTGTACACTGTCTGTGCCCCTCCCTGTGCACTGTCTGTACCCCTCCCTGTACACTGTCTGTACCCCTCCCTGTACCCCTCCCTGAACACTGTCTGTACCCCTCCCTGTACACTGTGTGTACCCCACACTGTACACTGTCTGTGCCCCTCCCTGTACACTGTCTGTACCCCTCCCTGTACACTGTCTGTACCCCTCCCAGTACACTGTGTGTACCCCACACTGTACACTGTCTGTACCCCTCCCTGTACACTGTGTGTACCCCACACTGTACACTGTCTGTGCCCCTCCCTGTACACTGTCTGTACCCCTCCCTGTACTCTGTCTGTACCCCTCCCTGTACACTGTCTGCACCCCTCCCTGTACACTGTCTGTACCCCACCCTGTACACTGTCTGTGCCCGTCTCTGTACACTGTCTGTACCCCTCCCTGTACACTGTCTGTACCCCTCCCTGCACACTGTCTGTACCCCTCTCTGTACACTGTCTGTACGCCTCCCTGAACACTGTCTGTACCCCTCCCTGAACACTGTCTGTACCCCTCCCAGTACACTGTCTGTACCCCTCTCTGTACACTGTCTGTACCCCTCCCTGTACACTGTGTGTACCCCACACTGTACACTGTCTGTGCCCCTCCCTGTACACTGTCTGTACCCCTCCCTGTACACTGTGTGTACCCCACACTGTACACTGTCTGTGCCCCTCCCTGTACACTGTCTGTACCCCTCCCTGTACACTGTGTGTACCCCACACTGTACACTGTCTGTGCCCCTCCCTGTACACTGTCTGTACCCCTCTCTGTACACTGTCTGTACCCCTCCCTGTACACTGTGTGTACCCCACACTGTACACTGTCTGTGCCCCTCCCTGTACACTGTCTGTACCCCTCCCTGTACACTGTCTGTACCCCTCCCTGTACACTGTGTGTACCCCACACTGTACACTGTCTGTGCCCCTCCCTGTACACTGTCTGTACCCCTCCCTGTACACTGTCTGTACCCCTCCCTGTACTCTGTCTGTACCCCTCCCTGTACACTGTCTGCACCCCTCCCTGTACACTGACTGTACCCCACCCTGTACACTGTCTGTGCCCCTCTCTGTACACTGTCAGTACCCCTCCCTGTACACTGTCTGTACCCCTCCCTGTACACTGTCTGTACCCCTCTCTGTACACTGTCTGTACGCCTCCCTGAACACTGTCTGTACCCCTCCCAGTACACTGTCTGTACCCCTCTCTGTACACTGTCTGTACCCCTCCCTGAACACTGTCTGTACCCCTCCCTGTACACTGTCTGTACCCCTCCCTGAACACTGTCTGTACCCCTCTCTGTACACTGCCTGTACCCCTCCCTGTACACTGTCTGTACCCCTCTCTGTACACTGTCTGTACCCCTCCCTGTACACTGTCTGTACCCCTCTCTGTACACTGTCTGTACCCCTCCCTGAACACTGTCTGTACCCCTCCCTGTACACTGTCTGTACCCCTCCCAGTACACTGTCTGTACCCCTCCCTGTACACTGTCTGTACCCCTCTCTGTACACTGTCTGTAACCCTCTCTGTACACTGTCTGTACCCCTCCCTGTACACTGTCTGTACCCCTCCCTGTACACTGTCAGTAACCCTCCCTGTACACTGTCTGTACACATCACTGTACATTGTCTGTACCCCTCCCAGTACACTGTCTGTACCCCTCCCTGTACACTGTCTGTACACATCACTGCACACTGTCTGTACCCCACGCTGTACACTGTCTGTACCCCTCCCTGTACACTGTCTGTACACATCACTGTACACTGTCTGTACCCCTCCCTGTACACTGTCTGTACCCCTCCCTGTACACTGTCTGTACACATCTCTGTACACTGTCTGTACCCCATCCTGTACACTATCCGTACCCCTCCCTGTGCACTGTCTGTACCCCTCCCTGTACACTGTCTGTACCTCTCCCTGTACACTATGTGTACCCCTCCTTGTGCACTGTCTGTACCCCTCCCTGTACACTGTCTGTACCCCTCCCAGTACACTGTCTGTACCCCTCTCTGTACACTGTCAGTAACCCTCCCTGTACACTGTCAGTAACCCTCTCTGTACACTGTCTGTACCCCTCTCTGTACACTGTCTGTACCCCGCCCTGTACACTGTCTGTACCCCTCTCTGTACACTGTCAGTAACCCTCCCTGTACACTGTCTGTACCCCTCCCTGTACACTGTCTGTACCCCTCTCTGTACACTGTCTGTACCCCTCCCTGTACACTGTCTATACACCACACTGTACACTCTCTGTACCCCTCCCTGTACACTGTCTGTACCCACCCCTGTACACTCTCTGTACCCCACACTGTACACTGTCGGTATCCCTCCCTGTACACTGTCTGTACCCCACTCTGTACACTGCCTGTACCCCTCCCTGTACACTGTCTGTACCCCTCTGTACACTGTCAATACCCCAATCTGTACACTCTGTACATCTCCCTGTACACTGTCTGTACCCCATTCTGTACACTGTGGGTACCCCACTCTGTACACTGTCTGTACCTCACTCCGTACACTGTCTGTACCCCTCTCTGTACACTGTCTGTACCCCACTCTGTACACTGTCTGTACCCCTCCCTGTACACTGTCTGTACCCCCTCCCTGTACACTGTCTGTACCCCTCCCTGTACACTGTCTGTACCCCTCCCTGTACACTGTCTGTACCCCCTCCTTGTACACTGTCTGTACCCCTCCCTGTACACTGTCTGTACCCCTCCCTGTACACTGTCTGTACCTCACTCTGTACACTGTCTGTACCCCTCCCTGAACACTGTCTGTACCCCTCCCTGTACACTGTGTGTACCCCACACTGTACACTGTCTGTACCTCACTCTGTACACTGTCTGTACCCCTCCCTGAACACTGTCTGTACCCCTCCCTGTACACTGTGTGTACCCCACACTGTACACTGTCTGTGCCCCTCCCTGTACACTGTCTGTACCCCTCTCTGTACACTGTCTGTATCCCTCCCTGTACACTGTCTGTACCCCTCCCTGTACACTGTCTGTACGCCTCCCTGTACACTGTCTGTATCCCTCCCTGTACACTGTCTGTACCCCTCTCTGTACACTGCCTGTACCCCTCCCTGTACACTGTCTGTACCCCTCTCTGTACACTGTCTCTACCCCTCCCTGTACACTGTCTGTACCCCTCCCTGTACACTGTCTGTACCCCTCTCTGTACACTGTCTGTACCGCTCCCTGACCACTGTCTGTACCCCTCCCTGAACACTGCCTGTACCCCACACTGTACACTGTCTGTGCCCCCCCCTGTACACTGTCTGTAACCCTCCCTGTACCCCTCCCTGTACACTTTCTGTACCCCACACTGTACACTGTCTGTGCCCCTCCCTGTACACTGTCTGTACCCCTCCCTGTACACTGTCTGTACCCCTCCCTGTACACTGTGTGTACCCCACACTGTACACTGTCTGTACCCCTCCCTGTACACTGTGTTTACCCCACACTGTACACTGTCTGTGCCCCTCCCTGTACACTGTCTGTACCCCTCCCTGTACTCTGTCTGTACACCTCCCAGTACACTGTCTGTACCCCTCTCTGTACACTGTCTGTACCCCTCCCTGAACACTGTCTGTACCCCTCCCTGAACACTGTCTGTACCCCTCCCTGTAGACTGTCTGTACCCCTCTCTGTACACTGTCTGTACCCCTCCCTGTACACTGTCTGTACCCCTCTCTGTACACTGTCTGTACCCCTCCCTGTACACTGTCTGTACCCCTCTCTGTACACTGTCTGTACCCCTCCCTGTACACTGTCTGTACTCCTCCCTGTACACTGTCTGTACACCTCCCTGAACACTGTATGTACCCCTCCCTGTACACTGTCTGTACCCCTCCCAGTACACTGTCTGTACCCCTCTCTGTACACTGTCTGTACCCCTCCCAGTACACTGTCTGTACCCCTCCCTGTACACTGTCTGTACCCCTCCCTGTACACTGTCTGTACGCCTCCCTGAACACTGTCTGTACCCCTCCCAGTACACTGTCTGTACCCCTCCCAGTACACTGTCTGTACCCCTCTCTGTACACTGTCTGTACCCCTCCCTGAACACTGTCTGTACCCCTCCCTGAACACTGTCTGTACCCCACTCTGTACACTGTCTGTACCCCTCCCTGTACACTGTCTGTACCCCTCTCTGTACACTGTCTGTACCCCTCCCTGTACACTGTCTGTACCCCTCTCTGTACACTGTCTGTACCCCTCTCTGTACACTGTCTGTACCCCGCCCTGTACACTGTCTGTACCCCTCTCTGTACACTGTCAGTAACCCTCCCTGTACACTGTCTGTACCCCTCCCCGTACACTGTCTGTACCCCTCTCTGTACACTGTCTGTACCCCTCCCCGTACACTGTCTGTACCCCTCCCTGTACACTGTCTGTACCCCTCCCTGAACACTGTCTGTACCCCTCCCTGTACACTGTCTGTACCCCTCTCTGTACACTGTCTGTACCCCTCTCTGTACACTGTCTGTACCCCTCCCTGTACACTGTCTGTACCCCTCCCTGTACACTGTCAGTAACCCTCCCTGTACACTGTCTATACACCACACTGTACACTGTCTGTACCCCTCCCTGTACACTGTCTGTACCCACCCCTGTACACTCTCTGTACCCCACACTGTACACTGTCGGTATCCCTCCCTGTACACTGTCTGTACCCCACTCTGTACACTGTCAATACCCCATTCTGTACACTCTGTACATCTCCCTGTACACTGTCTGTACCCCTCTCTGTACACTGTCTGTACCCCTCCCTTTACACTGTCTGTACCCCTCCCTGTACACTGTCTGTACCCCTCCCTGTACACTGTCTGTACCCCTCCCTGTACACTGTCTGTACCCCTCTCTGTACACTGTCTGTACCCCTCTCTGTACACTGTCTGTACCCCTCCCTGTACACTGTCTGTACCCCTCTCTGTACACTGTCTGTACCCCTCCCTGAACACTGTCTGTACCCCTCCCTGAACACTGTCTGTACCCCTCCCTGAACACTGTCTGTACCCCTCTCTGCACACTGTCTGTACCCCTCCCTGTACACTGTCTGTACCCCTCTCTGTACACTGTCTGTACCCCTCCCTGTACACTGTCTGTACCCTTCTCTGTACACTGTCTGTACCCCTCCCTGTACACTGTCTGTTCCCCTCCCTGTACACTGTCTGTACTCCTCCCTGTACACTGTCTGTACCCCTCTCTGTACACTGTCTGTACCCCTCCCTGAACACTGTCTGTACCCCTCCCTGTACACTGTCTGTACCCCTCCCAGTACACTGTCTGTACCCCTCTCTGTACACTGTCTGTACCCCTCCCTGTACACTGTCTGTACCCCTCTCTGTACACTGTCTGTACTCCTCCCTGTACACTGTCTGTACCCCTCTCTGTACACTGTCTGTACCCCTCCCTGAACACTGTCTGTACCCCTCCCTGTACACTGTCTGTACCCCTCCCAGTACACTGTCTGTACCCCTCCCTGAACACTGTCTGTACCCCTCCCAGTACACTGTCTGTACCCCTCTCTGTACACTGTCTGTACCCCTCTCTGTACACTGTCTGTACCCCTCCCTGTACACTGTCTGTACCCCTCTCTGTACACTGTCTGTACCCCTCCCTGTACACTGTCTGTACCCCTCTCTGTACACTGTCTGTACCCCTCCCTGTACACTGTCTGTACCCCTCCCTGTACACTGTCTGTACCCCTCTCTGTACACTGTCAGTAACCCTCCCTGTACACTGTCTGTACACATCACTGTACACTGTCTGTACCCCTCCCAGTACACTGTCTGTACCCCTCCCTGTACACTGTCTGTACACATCACTGCACACTGTCTGTACCCCTCCCTGTACACTGTCTGTACCCCTCTCTGTACACTGTCTGTACCCCTCCCTGAACACTGCCTGTACCCCACACTGTACACTGCCTGTGCCCCTCCCTGTACACTGTCTGTACCCCTCCCTGTACCCCTCCCTGTACACTGTCTGTACCCCTCCCTGTACACTGTCTGTACCCCTCTCTGTACACTGTCTGTACCCCTCCCAGTACACTGTCTGTACCCCTCTCTGTACCCCTCCCTGTACACTGTCTGTACCCCTCTCTGTACACTGTCTGTGCCCCTCCCTGTACACTGTCTGTACACCTCCCTGTACACTGTCTGTACCCCTCCCTGTACCCCTCCCTGTGCACTGTCTGTACCCCTCCCTGTACACTGTCTGTACCCCTCCCTGTACACTGTCTGTACCCCTCCCCGTACACTGTACCCCTCCCTGTACACTGTCTGTACCCCTCCCTGTACACTGTCTGTACCCCTCCCAGTACACTGTCTGTACCCCTCCCTGAACACTGTCTGTACCCCTCCCTGTACACTGTCTGTACCCCTCTCTGTACACTGTCAGTACCCCTCCCTGTACTCTGTCTGTACCCCTCTCTGTACACTGTCTGTACCCCTCCCTGTACACTGTCTGTACCCCTCTCTGTACACTGTCTGTACCCCTCCCAGTACACTGTCTGTACCCCTCCCTGTACACTGTCTGTACCCCTCCCTGTACACTGTCTGTACCCCACCCAGTACACTGTCTGTACCCCTCCCTGTACACTGTCTGTACCCCTCCCTGTACACTGTCTGTACCCCTCCTTGTACACTGTCTGCACACATCACTGTACACTGTCTGTACCCCTCCCAGTACACTGTCTGTACCCCTCCCCGTACACTGTCTGTACCCCTCTCTGTACACTGTCTGTACCCCTCTCTGTACACTGTCTGTACCTCTCACTGTACACTGTCTGTACCCCTCCCTGTGCACTGTCTGTACCCCTCTCTGTACACTGTCTGTACCTCTCACTGTACACTGTCTGTACCCCTCCCTGTACACTATCTGTACCCCTCACTGTGCACTGTCTGTACCCCTCCCTGTACACTGTCTGTACCCCTCCCTGTACACTGTCTGTACCCCTCCCCGTACACTGTCTGTACCCCTCCCTGTACACTGTCTGTACCCCTCCCAGTACACTGTCTGTACCCCTCCCAGTACACTGTCTGTACCCCTCTCTGTACACTGTCTGTACCCCTCCCTGAACACTGTCAGTAACCCTCCCTGTACACTCTCTGTACCCCTCCCTGAACACTGTCTGTACCCCTCCCTGTACACTGTCTGTACCCCTCTCTGTACACTGTCTGTACCCCTCCCTGTACTCTGTCTGTACCCCTCCCTGTACACTGTCTGTACCCCTCCCTGTACACTGTCTGTACCCCTCTCTGTACACTGTCTGTACCCCTCCCTGTACACTGTCTGTACCCCTCTCTGTACACTGTCTGTACCCCTCCCAGTACACTGTCTGTACCCCACTCTGTACCCCTCCCTGAACACTGTCTGTACCCCTCCCTGTACACTGTCTGTACCGCTCTCTGTACACTGTCTGTACCGCTCTCTGTACACTGTCTGTACCCCTCCCTGTACACTGTCTGTACCCCACACTGTACACTGTCTGTACCCCTCCCTGTACACTGTGTTTACCCCACTCTGTACACTGTCTGTACCCCTCCCTGTACACTGTCTGTACCCCTCCCTGTACACTGTGTACCCCACACTGTACACTGTCTGTACCCCTCCCTGTACACTGTCTGTACCCCTCCCTGTACACTGTGTTTACCCCACACTGTACACTGTCTGTGCCCCTCCCTGTACACTGTCTGTACCCCTATCTGTACACTGTCTGTACCCCTCCCTGTACTCTGTCTGCACCCCTCCCTGTACACTGTCTGTACCCCTCTCTGTACACTGTCTGTACGCCTCCCTGAACACTGTCTGTACCCCACACTGTACACTGTCTGTACCCCTCCCTGTACACTGTCTGTACCCCTCCCTGTACACTGTCCGTACTCCTCCCTGTACACTGTCTGTACCCCTCTCTGTACACTGTCTGTACCCCTCCCTGAACACTGTCTGTACCCCTCCCTGTACACTGTCTGTACCCCTCCCAGTACACTGTCTGTACCCCTCTCTGTACACTGTCTGTACCCCTCCCAGTACACTGTCTGTACCCCTCCCTGTACACTGTCTGTACCCCTCCCTGTACACTGTCTGTATCCCTCCCTGTACACTGTCAGTATCCCTCCCTGTACACTGTCTGTACACATCACTGTACACTGTCTGTACCCCTCCCAGTACACTGTCTGTACCCCTCCCTGTACACTGTCTGTACACATCACTGCACACTGTCTGTAATACGCCCTGTACACTGCCTGTACCCCTCCCTGTACACTGTCTGTACACATCACTGTACACTGTCTGTACCCCTCCCAGTACACTGTCTGTACCCCTCCCCGTACACTGTCTGTACCCCACCCTGTACACTGTCTGTACCCCTCCCCGTACACTGTCTGTACCCCACCCTGTACACTGTCTGTACCCCTCCCTGTGCACTGTCTATACCTCTCCCTGTACACTGTCTGTACCTCTAGCTGTACACAGTCTGTACACCTCCCTGTACACTATCTGTACCCCTCCCTGTACACTGTCTGTACCCCTCCCCGTACACTGTCTGTACCCCTCCCTGTACACTGTCTGTACCCCTCCCTGTACACTGTCTGTACCCCTCCCTGTACACTCTCTGTACCCCTCCCTGAACACTGTCTGTACCCCTCTCTGTACACTGTCTGTACCCCGCCCTGTACACTGTCTATACCCCTCTCTGTACACTGTCAGTAACCCTCCCTGTACACTGTCTATACACCACACTGTACACTGTCTGTACCCCTCCCTGTACACTGTCTATACACCACACTGTACACTGTCTGTACCCCTCCCTGTACACTGTCTGTACCCACCCCTGTACACTCTCTGTACCCCACACTGTACACTGTCGGTATGCCTCCCTGTACACTGTCTGAACCCCTCCCAGTACACTGTCTGTACCCCTCCCTGTACACTGTCTGTACCCCTCCCTGTACACTGTCTGTACCCCTCTCTGTACACTGTCTGTACCCCTCTCTGTACACTGTCTGTACCCCTCCCTGTACACTGTCTGTACCCCTCTCTGTACACTGTCTGTACCCCTCCCTGTACACTGTCTGTACCCCTCTCTGTACACTGCCTGTACCCCTCTCTGTATACTGTCTGTACCCCTCCCTGTACACTGCCTGTACCCCTCCCTGTACACTGTCTGTACCCCTCTCTGTACACTGTCTGTACCCCTCCCTGTACACTGTCTGTACCCCTCTCTGTACACTGTCTGTACCCCTCTCTGTACACTGTCTGTACCCCACTCTGTACACTGTCTGTACCCCTCTCTGTACACTGTCTGTACCCCTCTCTGTACACTGTCTGTACCCCTCCCTGTACACTGTCCGTACTCCTCCCTGTACACTGTCTGTACCCCTCTCTGTACACTGTCTGTACCCCTCCTTGAACACTGTCTGTACCTCTCCCTGTACACTGTCTGTACCCCTCCCAGTACACTGTCTGTACCCCTCTCTGTACACTGTCTGTACCCCTCCCAGTACACTGTCTGTACCCCTCCCTGTACACTGTCTGTACCCCTCCCTGTACACTGTCTGTACACATCACTGTCCACTGTCTGTACCCCTCCCTGTACACTGTCTGTACCCCTCCCTGTACACTGTCTGTACACATCACTGTCCACTGTCTGTACCCCTCCCTGTACACTGTCTGTACCCCTCCCTGTACACTGTCTGTACCCCTCCCTGTACACTGTCCGTACTCCTCCCTGTACACTGTCTGTACCCCTCTCTGTACACTGTCTGTACCCCTCCTTGAACACTGTCTGTACCTCTCCCTGTACACTGTCTGTACCCCTCCCAGTACACTGTCTGTACCCCTCTCTGTACACTGTCTGTACCCCTCCCAGTACACTGTCTGTACCCCTCCCTGTACACTGACTGTACCCCTCCCTGTACACTGTCTGTACACATCACTGTACACTGTCTGTACCCCTCCCAGTACACTGTCTGTACCCCTCCCTGTACACTGTCTGTACACATCACTGCACACTGTCTGTACCCCTCCCTGTACACTGTCTGTACACATCACTGCACACTGTCTGTACCCCTCTCTGTACACTGGCTGTACACATCACTGTACACTGTCTGTACCCCTCCCAGTACACTGTCTGTACCACTCCCCGTACACTGTCTGTACCCCACCCTGTATACTATCTGTACCCCTCCCTGTGCACTGTCTGTACCCCTCCCTGTACACTGTCTGTGCCCCTCTCTGTACACTGTCTGTACACCTCCCTGTACACTATCTGTACCCCTCCCTGTACACTGTCTGTACCCCTCCCTGTACACTGTCTGTACCCCTCCCTGTACACTGTCTGTACCCCTCTCTGTACACTGTCTGTACCCCTCCCTGTACACTGTCTGTACCCCTCCCTGTACACTGTCTGTACACCTCCCTGTACACTATCTGTACCCCTCCCTGTGCACTGTCTGTACCCCTCCCTGTACACTGTCTGTACCCCTCCCCGTACACTGTCTGTACCCCTCCCTGTACACTGTCTGTACCCCTCCCTGTACACTGTCTGTACCCCTCCCAGTACACTGTCTGCACCCCTCTCTGTACACTGTCAGTAACCCTCCCTGTACACTGTCTATACACCACACTGTACACTCTCTGTACCCCTCCCTGTACACTGTCTATACACCACACTGTACACTGTCTGTACCCCTCCCGGTACACTGTCTGTACCCACCCCTGTACACTCTCTGTACCCCACACTGTACACTGTCGGTATCCCTCCCTGTACACTGTCTGTACCCCATTCTGTACACTGTCTGTACCCCTCTCTGTACACTGTCTGTACCCCTCCCTTTACACTGTCTGTACCCCTCCCTGTACACTGTCTGTACCCCACTCGGTACAATGTCTGTACCCCACTCTGTACACTGTCTGTACCCCTCCCTGTACACTGTCTGTACCCCTCCCTGTACACTGTCTGTACCCACCCCTGTACACTGTCTGTGCCCCTCTCTGTACACTGTCTGTACCCCTCCCTGGACATTGTCTGTACCCCTCCTTGTACACTGTCTGTACCCCACACTGTACACTGTCTGTACCCCTCCCTGTACACTGTGTGTTCCCCACTCTGTACACTCTGTACCCCTCCCTGTACACTGTCTGTACCCCTCCCTGTACACTGTCTGTACCCGACACTGTACACTGTCTGTACCCGACACTGTACACTGTCTGTACCCCTCTCTGTACAATGTCTGTACCCCACGCTGTACACTGTCTGTACCACACTCTGTACACTGTCTGTACCCCTCCCTGTACACTGTCTTTACCCCTCCCTGTACACTGTCTGTACCCAACACTGTACACTGTCTGTACCCCTCCCTGTATACTGTCTGTACCCACACTGTACACTGTCTGTACCCCTCCCTGTACACTGTCTGTGCCCCTCACTGTACACTGTCTGTACCCCTCCCTGTACACTGTCTGTACCACACTCTGTACACTGTCTGTGCCCCTCCTTGTACACTGTCTGTACCCCTCCCTGTACACTGTCTGTACCCCTCCCTGTACACTGTCTGTGCCCCTCTCTGTACTCTGCCTGTACCCCTCTCTGTACACTGTCTATACCCCTCCCTGTACACTGTCTATACCCCTCCCTGTACACTGCCTGTACCCCTCCCTGTACACTGTCTGTACCCGACACTGTACACTGTCTGTGCTCCTCTCTGTGCACTGTCTGTACCCGACACTGTACACTGTCTGTACCCCTCCCTGTACACTGTCTATACCCCTCCCTGTACACTGTCTGTACCCGACACTGTACACTGTCTGTAACACTCTCTGTACAATGTCTGTACCCCACGCTGTACACTGTCTGTACCCCTCCCTGTACACTGTCTGTACCCCTCCCTGTACACTGTGTGTACCCCTCCCTGTACACTGTCTGTACCCACCCCTGTACACTGTCTGTGCCCCTCTCTGTACACTGTCTGTACCCCTCCCTGTACACTGTCTGTGCCCCTCTCTGTACACTGTCTGTACCCCTCCCTGTACACTGTCTGTACCCCTCTCTGTACACTGTCTGTGCCCCTCTCTGTACACTGTCTGTGCCCCTCTCTGTACACTGTCTGTACCCCTCCCTGTACACTGTCTGTGCCCCTCCCTGTACACTGTCTGTACCCCTCCCTGTACACTGTCTGTACCCCACTCTGTACACTGTCTATACCCCTCCCTGTACACTGTCTGTACCCCGCCCTGTACACTGTCTGTGCCCCTCTCTGTACACTGTCTGTAACCCTCTCTGTACACTGTCTGTACCCCTCCCTGTACACTGTCTGTACCACACTCTGTACACTGTCTGAGCCCCTCCCTGTACACAGTCTGTACCCCTCCCTGTACAGTCTGTACCCCTCCCTGTACACTGTCTGTACCCCACTCGGTACACTGTCTGTACCACTCTCTGTACACTGTCTGTACCCCTCCCTGTACAGTGTCTGTACCCCACTCTGTACACTGTCTGTATCCGACACTGTACACTGTCTGTACCCCTCCCTGTACACTGTCTGTACCCACCCCTGTACACTGTCTGTACCCCACTCTGTACACTGTCTGTACCCCTCCATGTACACTGTCTGTACCCCTCTCTGTACACTGTCTGTACCCCTCCCTGTACACTGTCTGTGCCCCTCTCTGTACACTGCCTGTACCCCTCTCTGTATACTGTCTATACCCCTCCCTGTACACTGTCTGTACCACACTCTGTACACTGTCTGTGCCCCTCCCTGTACACTGTGTGTACCCGACACTGTACACTGTCTGTAACCCTCTCTGTACACTGTCTGTACCCCTCCCTGTACACTGTCTGTACCCCTCCCTGTACAGTCTGTACCCCTCCCTGTACACTGTCTGTACCCCTCCCTGTACACTGTCTGTACCCCTCCCTGTACACTGTGTACCCCACACTGTACACTGTCTGTACCCCTCCCTGTACACTGTCTGTACCCCTCCCTGTACACTGTGTTTACCCCACACTGTACACTGTCTGTACCCCTCCCTGTACACTGTGTTTACCCCACACTGTACACTGTCTGTACCCCTCCCTGTACACTGTCTGTACCCCTATCTGTACACTGTCTGTACCCCTCCCTGTACTCTGTCTGCACCCCTCCCTGTACACTGTCTGTACCCCTCCCTGTACACTGTGTACCCCACACTGTACACTGTCTGTACGCCTCCCTGAACACTGTCTGTACCCCTCCCTGAACACTGTCTGTACCCCTCCCTGTACACTGTCTGTACCCCTCCCTGAACACTGTCTGTACCCCTCCCTGTACACTGTCTGTACCCCTCCCTGTACACTGTCTATACACCACACTGTACACTCTCTGTACCCCTCCCTGTACACTGTCTATACACCACACTGTACACTGTCTGTACCCCTCCCGGTACACTGTCTGTACCCACCCCTGTACACTCTCTGTACCCCACACTGTACACTGTCGGTATCCCTCCCTGTACACTGTCTGTACCCCATTCTGTACACTGTCTGTACCCCTCTCTGTACACTGTCTGTACCCCTCCCTTTACACTGTCTGTACCCCTCCCTGTACACTGTCTGTACCCCACTCGGTACAATGTCTGTACCCCACTCTGTACACTGTCTGTACCCCTCCCTGTACACTGTCTGTACCCCTCCCTGTACACTGTCTGTACCCACCCCTGTACACTGTCTGTGCCCCTCTCTGTACACTGTCTGTACCCCTCCCTGGACATTGTCTGTACCCCTCCTTGTACACTGTCTGTACCCCACGCTGTACACTGTCTGTACCCCTCCCTGTACACTGTGTGTTCCCCACTCTGTACACTCTGTACCCCTCCCTGTACACTGTCTGTACCCCTCCCTGTACACTGTCTGTACCCGACACTGTACACTGTCTGTACCCGACACTGTACACTGTCTGTACCCCTCTCTGTACAATGTCTGTACCCCACGCTGTACACTGTCTGTACCACACTCTGTACACTGTCTGTACCCCTCCCTGTACACTGTCTTTACCCCTCCCTGTACACTGTCTGTACCCAACACTGTACACTGTCTGTACCCCTCCCTGTATACTGTCTGTACCCACACTGTACACTGTCTGTACCCCTCCCTGTACACTGTCTGTGCCCCTCACTGTACACTGTCTGTACCCCTCCCTGTACACTGTCTGTACCACACTCTGTACACTGTCTGTGCCCCTCCTTGTACACTGTCTGTACCCCTCCCTGTACACTGTCTGTACCCCTCCCTGTACACTGTCTGTGCCCCTCTCTGTACTCTGCCTGTACCCCTCTCTGTACACTGTCTATACCCCTCCCTGTACACTGTCTATACCCCTCCCTGTACACTGCCTGTACCCCTCCCTGTACACTGTCTGTACCCGACACTGTACACTGTCTGTGCTCCTCTCTGTGCACTGTCTGTACCCGACACTGTACACTGTCTGTACCCCTCCCTGTACACTGTCTATACCCCTCCCTGTACACTGTCTGTACCCGACACTGTACACTGTCTGTAACACTCTCTGTACAATGTCTGTACCCCACGCTGTACACTGTCTGTACCCCTCCCTGTACACTGTCTGTACCCCTCCCTGTACACTGTGTGTACCCCTCCCTGTACACTGTCTGTACCCACCCCTGTACACTGTCTGTGCCCCTCTCTGTACACTGTCTGTACCCCTCCCTGTACACTGTCTGTGCCCCTCTCTGTACACTGTCTGTACCCCTCCCTGTACACTGTCTGTACCCCTCTCTGTACACTGTCTGTGCCCCTCTCTGTACACTGTCTGTGCCCCTCTCTGTACACTGTCTGTACCCCTCCCTGTACACTGTCTGTGCCCCTCCCTGTACACTGTCTGTACCCCTCCCAGTACACTGTCTGTACCCCACTCTGTACACTGTCTATACCCCTCCCTGTACACTGTCTGTACCCCGCCCTGTACACTGTCTGTGCCCCTCTCTGTACACTGTCTGTAACCCTCTCTGTACACTGTCTGTACCCCTCCCTGTACACTGTCTGTACCACACTCTGTACACTGTCTGAGCCCCTCCCTGTACACAGTCTGTACCCCTCCCTGTACAGTCTGTACCCCTCCCTGTACACTGTCTGTACCCCACTCGGTACACTGTCTGTACCACTCTCTGTACACTGTCTGTACCCCTCCCTGTACAGTGTCTGTACCCCACTCTGTACACTGTCTGTATCCGACACTGTACACTGTCTGTACCCCTCCCTGTACACTGTCTGTACCCACCCCTGTACACTGTCTGTACCCCACTCTGTACACTGTCTGTACCCCTCCATGTACACTGTCTGTACCCCTCTCTGTACACTGTCTGTACCCCTCCCTGTACACTGTCTGTGCCCCTCTCTGTACACTGCCTGTACCCCTCTCTGTATACTGTCTATACCCCTCCCTGTACACTGTCTGTACCACACTCTGTACACTGTCTGTGCCCCTCCCTGTACACTGTGTGTACCCGACACTGTACACTGTCTGTAACCCTCTCTGTACACTGTCTGTACCCCTCCCTGTACACTGTCTGTACCCCTCCCTGTACAGTCTGTACCCCTCCCTGTACACTGTCTGTACCCCTCCCTGTACACTGTCTGTACCCCTCCCTGTACACTGTGTACCCCACACTGTACACTGTCTGTACCCCTCCCTGTACACTGTCTGTACCCCTCCCTGTACACTGTGTTTACCCCACACTGTACACTGTCTGTACCCCTCCCTGTACACTGTGTTTACCCCACACTGTACACTGTCTGTACCCCTCCCTGTACACTGTCTGTACCCCTATCTGTACACTGTCTGTACCCCTCCCTGTACTCTGTCTGCACCCCTCCCTGTACACTGTCTGTACCCCTCCCTGTACACTGTGTACCCCACACTGTACACTGTCTGTACGCCTCCCTGAACACTGTCTGTACCCCTCCCTGAACACTGTCTGTACCCCTCCCTGTACACTGTCTGTACCCCTCCCTGAACACTGTCTGTACCCCTCCCTGTACACTGTCTGTACCCCTCCCTGTACACTGTCTGTACCCCTCTCTGTACACTGCCTGTACCCCTCCCTGTACACTGTCTGTACCCCTCTCTGTACACTGTCTGTACCCCTCCCTGTACACTGTCTGTACCCCTCCCTGTACACTGTCTGTACCCCTCTCTGTACACTGTCTATACCCCTCCCTGTACACTGTCTGTACCCCTCCCTGTACACTGTCTGTACCCCTCTCTGTACACTGTCTGTACCCCACTCTGTACACTGTCTGTACCCCTCCCTGTACACTGTCTGTACCCCACACTGTACACTGTCTGTACCCCTCCCTGTACACTGTCTGTACCCCTCCCTGTACACTGTCCGTACTCCTCCCTGTACACTGTCTGTACCCCTCTCTGTACACTGTCTGTACCCCTCCCTGAACACTGTCTGTACCCCTCCCTGTACACTGTCTGTACCCCTCCCAGTACACTGTCTGTACCCCTCTCTGTACACTGTCTGTACCCCTCCCAGTACACTGTCTGTACCCCTCTCTGTACACTGTCTGTACCCCTCCCAGTACACTGTCTGTACCCCTCCCTGTACACTGTCTGTACACATCACTGTACACTGTCTGTACCCCTCCCAGTACACTGTCTGTACCCCTCCCTGTACACTGTCTGTACACATCACTGCACACTGTCTGTAATACTCCCTGTACACTGCCTGTACCCCTCCCTGTACACTGTCTGTACACATCACTGTACACTGTCTGTACCCCTCCCAGTACACTGTCTGTACCCCTCCCCGTACACTGTCTGTACCCCACCCTGTACACTATGTGTACCCCTCCCTGTGCACTGTCTATACCTCTCCCTGTACACTGTCTGTACCTCTAGCTGTACACTGTCTGTACACCTCCCTGTACACTATCTGTACCCCTCCCTGTACACTGTCTGTACCCCTCCCCGTACACTGTCTGTACCCCTCCCTGTACACTGTCTGTACCCCTCCCTGTACACTGTCTGTACCCCTCCCTGTACACTGTCTGTACCCCGCCCTGTACACTGTCTATACCCCTCTCTGTACACTGTCTGTACCCCGCCCTGTACACTGTCTATACCCCTCTCTGTACACTGTCAGTAACCCTCCCTGTACACTGTCTATACACCACACTGTACACTGTCTGTACCCCTCCCTGTACACTGTCTATACACCACACTGTACACTGTCTGTACCCCTCCCTGTACACTGTCTGTACCCACCCCTGTACACTCTCTGTACCCCACACTGTACACTGTCGGTATGCCTCCCTGTACACTGTCTGAACCCCTCCCAGTACACTGTCTGTACCCCTCTCTGTACACTGTCTGTACCCCTCCCTGAACACTGTCTGTACCCCTCCCTGAACACTGTCTGTACCCCTCCCTGTACACTGTCTGTACCCCTCTCTGTACACTGTCTGTACCCCTCCCTGTACACTGTCTGTACCCCTCTCTGTACACTGTCTGTACCCCTCCCTGTACACTGTCTGTACCCCTCTCTGTACACTGCCTGTACCCCTCTCTGTATACTGTCTGTACCCCTCCCTGTACACTGCCTGTACCCCTCCCTGTACACTGTCTGTACCCCTCTCTGTACACTGTCTGTACCCCTCCCTGTACACTGTCTGTACCCCTCTCTGTACACTGTCTGTACCCCACTCTGTACACTGTCTGTACCCCTCTCTGTACACTGTCTGTACCCCACTCTGTACACTGTCTGTACCCCTCTCTGTACACTGTCTGTACCCCTCTCTGTACACTGTCTGTACCCCTCCCTGTACACTGTCCGTACTCCTCCCTGTACACTGTCTGTACCCCTCTCTGTACACTGTCTGTACCCCTCCTTGAACACTGTCTGTACCTCTCCCTGTACACTGTCTGTACCCCTCCCAGTACACTGTCTGTACCCCTCTCTGTACACTGTCTGTACCCCTCCCAGTACACTGTCTGTACCCCTCCCTGTACACTGTCTGTACCCCTCCCTGTACACTGTCTGTACACATCACTGTCCACTGTCTGTACCCCTCCCTGTACACTGTCTGTACCCCTCCCTGTACACTGTCTGTACACATCACTGTCCACTGTCTGTACCCCTCTCTGTACACTGTCTGTACCCCTCCCTGTACACTGTCTGTACCCCTCCCTGTACACTGTCTGTACCCCTCCCTGTACACTGTCCGTACTCCTCCCTGTACACTGTCTGTACCCCTCTCTGTACACTGTCTGTACCCCTCCTTGAACACTGTCTGTACCTCTCCCTGTACACTGTCTGTACCCCTCCCAGTACACTGTCTGTACCCCTCTCTGTACACTGTCTGTACCCCTCCCTGTACTCTGTCTGTACCCCTCTCTGTACACTGTCTGTACCCCTCCCAGTACACTGTCTGTACCCCTCCCTGTACACTGTCTGTACCCCTCCCTGTACACTGTCTGTACCCCTCCCAGTACACTGTCTGTACCCCTCCCAGTACACTGTCTGTACCCCTCTCTGTACACTGTCTGTACCCCTCCCTGTACTCTGTCTGTACCCCTCTCTGTACACTGTCTGTACCCCTCCCAGTACACTGTCTGTACCCCTCCCTGTACACTGTCTGTACCCCTCCCTGTACACTGTCTGTACACATCACTGTACACTGTCTGTACCCCTCCCAGTACACTGTCTGTACCCCTCCCTGTACACTGTCTGTACACATCACTGCACACTGTCTGTACCCCTCCCTGTACACTGTCTGTACACATCACTGCACACTGTCTGTACCCCTCTCTGTACACTGTCTGTACACATCACTGTACACTGTCTGTACCCCTCCCAGTACACTGTCTGTACCCCTCCCTGTACACTGTCTGTACACATCACTGCACACTGTCTGTACCCCTCCCTGTACACTGTCTGTACACATCACTGTACACTGTCTGTACCCCTCCCAGTACACTGTCTGTACCCCTCCCTGTACACTGTCTGTACACATCACTGCACACTGTCTGTACCCCTCCCTGTACACTGTCTGTACACATCACTGCACACTGTCTGTACCCCTCTCTGTACACTGTCTGTACACATCACTGTACACTGTCTGTACCCCACCCTGTATACTATCTGTACCCCTCCCTGTGCACTGTCTGTACCCCTCCCTGTACACTGTCTGTACCTCTCCCTGTACACTGTCTGTACCCCTCCCTGTACACTGTCTGTACACCTCCCTGTACACTATCTGTACCCCTCCCTGTGCACTGTCTGTACACCTCCCTGTACACTATCTGTACCCCTCCCTGTACACTGTCTGTACCTCTCCCTGTACACTGTCTGTACCCCTCCCTGTACACTGTCTGTACCCCTCCCTGTACACTGTCTGTACACCTCCCTGTACACTATCTGTACCCCTCCCTGTACACTGTCTGTACCCCTCCCTGAACACTGTCTGTACCCCTCCCTGTACACTCTCTGTACCCCTCCCTGAACACTGTCTGTACCCCTCTCTGTACACTGTCTGTACCCCGCCCTGTACACTGTCTATACCCCTCTCTGTACACTGTCAGTAACCCTCCCTGTACACTGTCTATACACCACACTGTACACTCTCTGTACCCCTCCCTGTACACTGTCTATACACCACACTGTACACTATCTGTACCCCTCCCTGTACACTGTCTGTACCCCATTCTGTACACTGTCTGTACCCCTCTCTGTACACTGTCTGTACCCCTCCCTTTACACTGTCTGTACCCCTCCCTGTACACTGTCTGTACCCCTCCCTGTACACTGTCTGTGCCCCTACCTTTTACACTGTCTGTACCCCTCTCTGTACACTGTCTGTACCCCTCCCTGTACTCTGTCTGTACCCCTCCCTGTACACTGTCTGTACCCCACTCTGTACACTGTCTGTACCCCACTCTGTACACTGTCTGTACCCCTCCCTGTACACTGTCTGTACCCTTCCCTGTACACTCTCTGTACCCCTCCCTGTACACTGTCTGTACCCACCCCTGTACACTGTCTGTGCCCCTCTCTGTACACTGTCTGTACACATCACTGCACACTGTCTGTAATACTCCCTGTACACTGCCTGTACCCCTCCCTGTACACTGTCTGTACACATCACTGTACACTGTCTGTACCCCTCCCAGTACACTGTCTGTACCCCTCCCCGTACACTGTCTGTACCCCACCCTGTACACTATGTGTACCCCTCCCTGTGCACTGTCTATACCTCTCCCTGTACACTGTCTGTACCTCTAGCTGTACACTGTCTGTACACCTCCCTGTACACTATCTGTACCCCTCCCTGTACACTGTCTGTACCCCTCCCCGTACACTGTCTGTACCCCTCCCTGTACACTGTCTGTACCCCTCCCTGTACACTGTCTGTACCCCTCCCTGTACACTCTCTGTACCCCTCCCTGAACACTGTCTGTACCCCTCTCTGTACACTGTCTGTACCCCGCCCTGTACACTGTCTATACCCCTCTCTGTACACTGTCAGTAACCCTCCCTGTACACTGTCTATACACCACACTGTACACTGTCTGTACCCCTCCCTGTACACTGTCTATACACCACACTGTACACTGTCTGTACCCCTCCCTGTACACTGTCTGTACCCACCCCTGTACACTCTCTGTACCCCACACTGTACACTGTCGGTATCCCTCCCTGTACACTGTCTGAACCCCTCCCAGTACACTGTCTGTACCCCTCTCTGTACACTGTCTGTACCCCTCCCTGAACACTGTCTGTACCCCTCCCTGAACACTGTCTGTACCCCTCCCTGTACACTGTCTGTACCCCTCTCTGTACACTGTCTGTACCCCTCTCTGTACACTGTCTGTACCCCTCCCTGTACACTGTCTGTACCCCTCTCTGTACACTGTCTGTACCCCTCCCTGTACACTGTCTGTACCCCTCTCTGTACACTGCCTGTACCCCTCTCTGTATACTGTCTGTACCCCTCCCTGTACACTGCCTGTACCCCTCCCTGTACACTGTCTGTACCCCTCTCTGTACACTGTCTGTACCCCTCCCTGTACACTGTCTGTACCCCTCTCTGTACACTGTCTGTACCCCACTCTGTACACTGTCTGTACCCCTCTCTGTACACTGTCTGTACCCCACTCTGTACACTGTCTGTACCCCTCTCTGTACACTGTCTGTACCCCTCTCTGTACACTGTCTGTACCCCTCCCTGTACACTGTCCGTACTCCTCCCTGTACACTGTCTGTACCCCTCTCTGTACACTGTCTGTACCCCTCCTTGAACACTGTCTGTACCTCTCCCTGTACACTGTCTGTACCCCTCCCAGTACACTGTCTGTACCCCTCTCTGTACACTGTCTGTACCCCTCGAGTACACTGTCTGTACCCCTCCCTGTACACTGTCTGTACCCCTCCCTGTACACTGTCTGTACACATCACTGTCCACTGTCTGTACCCCTCCCTGTACACTGTCTGTACCCCTCCCTGTACACTGTCTGTACACATCACTGTCCACTGTCTGTACCCCTCCCTGTACACTGTCTGTACCCCTCCCTGTACACTGTCTGTACCCCTCCCTGTACACTGTCCGTACTCCTCCCTGTACACTGTCTGTACCCCTCTCTGTACACTGTCTGTACCCCTCCTTGAACACTGTCTGTACCTCTCCCTGTACACTGTCTGTACCCCTCCCAGTACACTGTCTGTACCCCTCTCTGTACACTGTCTGTACCCCTCCCAGTACACTGTCTGTACCCCTCCCTGTACACTGTCTGTACCCCTCCCTGTACACTGTCTGTACACATCACTGTACACTGTCTGTACCCCTCCCAGTACACTGTCTGTACCCCTCCCTGTACACTGTCTGTACACATCACTGCACACTGTCTGTACCCCTCCCTGTACACTGTCTGTACACATCACTGCACACTGTCTGTACCCCTCTCTGTACACTGTCTGTACCCCGCCCTGTACACTGTCTATACCCCTCTCTGTACACTGTCAGTAACCCTCCCTGTACACTGTCTATACACCACACTGTACACTCTCTGTACCCCTCCCTGTACACTGTCTATACACCACACTGTACACTGTCTGTACCCCTCCCTGTACACTGTCTGTACCCCACACTGTACACTGTCGGTATCCCTCCCTGTACACTGTCTGAACCCCACACTGTACACTATCTGTACCCCTCCCTGTACACTGTCTGTACCCCATTCTGTACACTGTCTGTACCCCTCTCTGTACACTGTCTGTACCCCTCCCTTTACACTGTCTGTACCCCTCCCTGTACACTGTCTGTACCCCTCCCTTTACACTGTCTGTACCCCTCCCTGTACACTGTCTGTACCCCTCTCTGTACACTGTCTGTACCCCTCCCTTTACACTGTCTGTACCCCTCCCTGTACACTGTCTGTACCCCTCTCTGTACACTGTCTGTACCACTCTCTGTACACTGTCTGTACCCCTCCCTGTACACTGTCTGTACCCCACTCTGTACAATGTCTGTACCCCACTCTGTACACTGTCTGTACCCCTCCCTGTACACTGTCTGTACCCTTCCCTGTACACTCTCTGTACCCCTCCCTGTACACTGTCTGTACCCACCCCTGTACACTGTCTGTGCCCCTCTCTGTACACTGTCTGTACCCCTCCCTGGACATTGTCTGTACCCCTCCTTGTACACTGTCTGTACCCCACACTGTACACTGTCTGTACACATCACTGCACACTGTCTGTAATACTCCCTGTACACTGCCTGTACCCCTCCCTGTACACTGTCTGTACACATCACTGTACACTGTCTGTACCCCTCCCAGTACACTGTCTGTACCCCACCCTGTACACTATGTGTACCCCTCCCTGTGCACTGTCTATACCTCTCCCTGTACACTGTCTGTACCTCTAGCTGTACACTGTCTGTACACCTCCCTGTACACTATCTGTACCCCTCCCTGTACACTGTCTGTACCCCTCCCCGTACACTGTCTGTACCCCTCCCTGTACACTGTCTGTACCCCTCCCTGTACACTGTCTGTACCCCTCCCTGTACACTGTCTGTACCCCTCCCTGAACACTGTCTGTACCCCTCTCTGTACACTGTCTGTACCCCGCCCTGTACACTGTCTATACCCCTCTCTGTACACTGTCAGTAACCCTCCCTGTACACTGTCTATACACCACACTGTACACTGTCTGTACCCCTCCCTGTACACTGTCTATACACCACACTGTACACTGTCTGTACCCCTCCCTGTACACTGTCTGTACCCACCCCTGTACACTCTCTGTACCCCACACTGTACACTGTCGGTATGCCTCCCTGTACACTGTCTGAACCCCTCCCAGTACACTGTCTGTACCCCTCTCTGTACACTGTCTGTACCCCTCCCTGAACACTGTCTGTACCCCTCCCTGAACACTGTCTGTACCCCTCCCTGTACACTGTCTGTGCCCCTCCCTGTACACTGTCTGTACCCCTCTCTGTACACTGCCTGTACCCCTCTCTGTATACTGTCTGTACCCCTCCCTGTACACTGCCTGTACCCCTCCCTGTACACTGTCTGTACCCCTCTCTGTACACTGCCTGTACCCCACTCTGTACACTGTCTGTACCCCTCTCTGTACACTGTCTGTACCCCACTCTGTACACTGTCTGTACCCCTCTCTGTACACTGTCTGTACCCCTCTCTGTACACTGTCTGTACCCCTCCCTGTACACTGTCCGTACTCCTCCCTGTACACTGTCTGTACCCCTCTCTGTACACTGTCTGTACCCCTCTCTGTACACTGTCTGTACCCCTCTCTGTACACTGTCTGTACCCCTCCCTGTACACTGTCTGTGCCCCTCCCTGTACACTGTCTGTACCCCTCTCTGTACACTGCCTGTACCCCTCTCTGTATACTGTCTGTACCCCTCCCTGTACACTGCCTGTACCCCTCCCTGTACACTGTCTGTACCCCTCTCTGTACACTGTCTGTACCCCACTCTGTACACTGTCTGTACCCCTCTCTGTACACTGTCTGTACCCCACTCTGTACACTGTCTGTACCCCTCTCTGTACACTGTCTGTACCCCTCTCTGTACACTGTCTGTACCCCTCCCTGTACACTGTCCGTACTCCTCCCTGTACACTGTCTGTACCCCTCTCTGTACACTGTCTGTACCCCTCTCTGTACACTGTCTGTACCCCTCTCTGTACACTGTCTGTACCCCTCCCTGTACACTGCCTGTACCCCTCTCTGTACACTGTCTGTACCCCTCTCTGTACACTGTCTGTACCCCTCCCTGTACACTGTCTGTACCCCTCTCTGTACACTGTCTGTACCCCTCCCTGTACACTGTCTGTACCCCTCTCTGTACACTGCCTGTACCCCTCTCTGTATACTGTCTGTACCCCTCCCTGTACACTGCCTGTACCCCTCCCTGTACACTGTCTGTACCCCTCTCTGTACACTGTCTGTACCCCACTCTGTACACTGTCTGTACCCCTCTCTGTACACTGTCTGTACCCCACTCTGTACACTGTCTGTACCCCTCTCTGTACACTGTCTGTACCCCTCTCTGTACACTGTCTGTACCCCTCCCTGTACACTGTCCGTACTCCTCCCTGTACACTGTCTGTACCCCTCTCTGTACACTGTCTGTACCCCTCCTTGAACACTGTCTGTACCTCTCCCTGTACACTGTCTGTACCCCTCCCAGTACACTGTCTGTACCCCTCTCTGTACACTGTCTGTACCCCTCCCAGTACACTGTCTGTACCCCTCCCTGTACACTGTCTGTACCCCTCCCTGTACACTGTCTGTACACATCACTGTCCACTGTCTGTACCCCTCCCTGTACACTGTCTGTACCCCTCCCTGTACACTGTCTGTACACATCACTGTCCACTGTCTGTACCCCTCCCTGTACACTGTCTGTACCCCTCCCTGTACACTGTCTGTACCCCTCCCTGTACACTGTCCGTACTCCTCCCTGTACACTGTCTGTACCCCTCTCTGTACACTGTCTGTACCCCTCCTTGAACACTGTCTGTACCTCTCCCTGTACACTGTCTGTACCCCTCCCAGTACACTGTCTGTACCCCTCTCTGTACACTGTCTGTACCCCTCCCAGTACACTGTCTGTACCCCTCCCTGTACACTGTCTGTACCCCTCCCTGTACACTGTCTGTACACATCACTGTACACTGTCTGTACCCCTCCCTGTACACTGTCTGTACACATCACTGCACACTGTCTGTACCCCTCCCTGTACACTGTCTGTACACATCACTGTACACTGTCTGTACCCCTCCCAGTACACTGTCTGTACCACTCCCCGTACACTGTCTGTACCCTTCCCTGTACACTCTCTGTACCCCTCCCTGTACACTGTCTGTACCCACCCCTGTACACTGTCTGTGCCCCTCTCTGTACACTGTCTGTACCCCTCCCTGGACATTGTCTGTACCCCTCCTTGTACACTGTCTGTACCCCACACTGTACACTGTCTGTACCCCTCCCTGTACACTGTGTGTTCCCCACTCTGTACACTCTGTACCCCTCCCTGTACACTGTCTGTACCCCTCCCTGTACACTGTCTGTACCCGACACTGTACACTGTCTGTACCCGACACTGTACACTGTCTGTACCCCTCTCTGTACAATGTCTGTACCCCACGCTGTACACTGTCTGTACCACACTCTGTACACTGTCTGTACCCCTCCCTGTACACTGTCTTTACCCCTCCCTGTACACTGTCTGTACCCAACACTGTACACTGTCTGTACCCACCCCTGTACACTGTCTGTGCCCCTCTCTGTACACTGTCTGTACCCCTCCCTGTACACTGTCTGTGCCCCTCACTGTACACTGTCTGTACCCCTCCCTGTATACTGTCTGTACCCACACTGTACACTGTCTGTACCCCTCCCTGTACACTGTCTGTGCCCCTCACTGTACACTGTCTGTACCCCTCCCTGTACACTGTCTGTACCACACTCTGTACACTGTCTGTGCCCCTCCTTGTACACTGTCTGTACCCCTCCCTGTACACTGTCTGTGCCCCTCCCTGTACACTGTCTGTACCCCTCCCTGTACAATGTCTGTACCCCACTCTGTACACTGTCTATACCACTCCCTGTACACTGTCTATACCCCTCCCTGTACACTGCCTGTACCCCTCCCTGTACACTGTCTGTGCCCCTCCTTGTACACTGTCTGTACCCGACACTGTACACTGTCTGTACCCCTCCCTGTACACTGTCTATACCCCTCCCTGTACACTGTCTGTACCCGACACTGTACACTGTCTGTAACACTCTCTGTACAATGTCTGTACCCCACGCTGTACACTGTCTGTACCCCTCCCTGTACACTGTCTGTACCCCTCCCTGTACACTGTGTGTACCCCTCCCTGTACACTGTCTGTACCCACCCCTGTACACTGTCTGTGCCCCTCTCTGTACACTGTCTGTACCCCTCCCTGTACACTGTCTGTGCCCCTCTCTGTACACTGTCTGTACCACACTCTGTGCACTGTCTGTACCCGACACTGTACACTGTCTGTACCCCTCCCTGTACACTGTCTATACCCCTCCCTGTACACTGTCTGTACCCGACACTGTACACTGTCTGTAACACTCTCTGTACAATGTCTGTACCCCACGCTGTACACTGTCTGTACCCCTCCCTGTACACTGTCTGTACCCCTCCCTGTACACTGTGTGTACCCCTCCCTGTACACTGTCTGTACCCACCCCTGTACACTGTCTGTGCCCCTCTCTGTACACTGTCTGTACCCCTCCCTGTACACTGTCTGTGCCCCTCTCTGTACACTGTCTGTACCCCTCCCTGTACACTGTCTGTACCCCTCTCTGTACACTGTCTGTGCCCCTCTCTGTACACTGTCTGTGCCCCTCTCTGTACACTGTCTGTACCCCTCCCTGTACACTGTCTGTGCCCCTCCCTGTACACTGTCTGTACCCCACTCTGTACACTGTCTGTACCCCTCCCTGTACACTGTCTGTACCCCTCTCTGTACACTGTCTGTGCCCCTCTCTGTACACTGTCTGTGCCCCTCTCTGTACACTGTCTGTACCCCTCCCTGTACACTGTCTGTGCCCCTCCCTGTACACTGTCTGTACCCCTCCCTGTACACTGTCTGTACCCCACTCTGTACACTGTCTATACCCCTCCCTGTACACTGTCTGTAACCCTCCCTGTACACTGTCTGTACCCCTCCCTGTACACTGTCTGTACCCGACACTGTGCACTGTCTGTACCCCTTCCTGTGCACTGTCTGTACCCCACTCTGTACACTGTCTGTACCCCTCTCTGTACACTGTCTGTACCCCTCCCTGTACACTGTCTGTACCACACTCTGTACACTGTCTGAGCCCCTCCCTGTACACAGTCTGTACCCCTCCCTGTACAGTCTGTACCCCTCCCTGTACACTGTCTGTACCCCACTCGGTACACTGTCTGTACCACTCTCTGTACACTGTCTGTACCCCTCCCTGTACAGTGTCTGTACCCCACTCTGTACACTGTCTGTATCCGACACTGTACACTGTCTGTACCCCTCCCTGTACACTGTCTGTACCCACCCCTGTACACTGTCTGTACCCCACTCTGTACACTGTCTGTACCCCTCCATGTACACTGTCTGTACCCCTCTCTGTACACTGTCTGTACCCCTCCCTGTACACTGTCTGTGCCCCTCTCTGTACACTGCCTGTACCCCTCTCTGTATACTGTCTATACCCCTCCCTGTACACTGTCTGTACCACACTCTGTACACTGTCTGTGCCCCTCCCTGTACACTGTCTGTACCCCTCCCTGTACAGTCTGTACCCCTCCCTGTACACTGTCTGTACCCCTCTCTGTACACTGTCTGTACCCCTCCCTGTACACTGTCTGTACCCCTCTCTGTACACTGTCTGTACCCCTCCCTGTTCACTGTCTGTACCACACTCTGTACACTGTCTGTACCCCTCCCTGTACACTGTCTGTACCACACTCTGTACACTGTCTGTACCCTACTCTGTACACTGTCTGTACCCCTCCCTGTACACTGTCTGTACCACTCTCTGTACAGTCTGTACCCCTCCCTGTACACTGTCTGTACCCCTCCCTGTACAGTCTGTACCCCACTCTGTACACTGTCTGTACCCCTCTCTGTACACTCTCTGTACCCCTCCCTGTACACTGTCTGTACCACACTCTGTACACTGTCTGTACCCCTCCCTGTACACTGTCTGTACCACACACTGTACACTGTCTGTACCCCTCTCTGTATACTGTCTATACCCCTCCCTGTACACTGTCTATACCCCTCCCTGTACACTGTCTGTACCCCTCCCTGGACACTGTCTGTACCTCTCCCTGTACACTGTCTGTACCTCTCCCTGTACACTGTCTGTACCCCTCCCTGTACACTGTCTGTACGCCATTCTGTACACTGTCTGTACCCCTCCCTGGGCACTGCCTGTACCCCACTCTGTACACTGTCAGTACCACACTCTGCACACTGTCTGTACCCCTCCCTGTACACTGTCTATACCCCTCCATGTACACTGTCTGTACCCCTCCCTGTACACTGTCTGTACCTCTCCCTGTACACTGTCTATACCCCTCCCTGGACACTGTCTGTACCTCTCCCTGTACACTGTCTGTACCCCTCCCTGTACACTGTCTGTACCACACTCTGTACACTGTCTATACCCCTCCCTGTACACTGTCTGTGCCCCTCTCTGTATACTGTCTATACCCCTCCCTGTACACTGTCTATACCCCTCCCTGTACACTGTCTGTACCCCTCCCTGTACACTGTCTGTACCACACTCTGTACACTGTCTGTACCCGACACTGTACACTGTCTGTACCCCTCCCTGTACACTGTCTGTACCCCTCCTTGTACACTGTCTGTACCACACACTGTACACTGTCTGTGCCCCTCTCTGTACACTGCCTGTACCCCTCTCTGTATACTGTCTATACCCCTCCCTGTACACTGTCTATACCCCTCCCTGTACACTGTCTGTACCCCTCCCTGTACACTGCCTGTACCCCTCCCTGTACACTCTCTGTACCCCTCCCTGTACACTGTCTGTACGACACTCTGTACACTGTCTGTGCCCCTCCCTGGACACTGTCTGTACCTCTCCCTGTACACTGTCTGTACCACACTCTGTACACTGTCTGCACCGCTCCTTGTACATTGTCTGTACCCCTCCTTGTGCACTGTCTGTAATCCTCTCTGTACACTGTCTGTACCCCTCCCTGTACACTGTCTGTACCGCTCTCTGTACACTGTCTGCACCCCTCCCTGTACACTGTCTGTACCCCACTCTGTACACTGTCTGTAATCCTCTCTGTACACTGTCTGTACCCCTCCCTGTACACTGTCTGTAATCCTCTCTGTACACTGTCTGTACCCCTACCTGTACACTGTCTGTACCCCTCTCTGTACACTGTCTGTACCCCTCCCTGTACACTGTCTGTACCGCTCTCTGTACACTGTCTGCACCCCTCCCTGTACACTGTCTGTACCCCTCCCTGTACACTGTCTGTACCCCTCTCTGTACACTGTCTGTACCCCTCCCTGTACACTGTCTGTACCGCTCTCTGTACACTGTCTGCACCCCTCCCTGTACACTGTCTGTACCCCACTCTGTACACTGTCTGTACCTCTCCCTGTACACTGTCTATACCCCTCCCTGGACACTGTCTGTACCTCTCCCTGTACAATGTCTGTACCCCTCCCTGTACACTGTCTGTACCACACTCTGTACACTGTCTATACCCCTCCCTGTACACTGTCTGTGCCCCTCTCTGTACACTGTCTGTACCCCTCCCTGTACACTGTCTGTACCACACTCTGTACACTGTCTGTACCCCTCCTTGTACACTGTCTGTACCCCTCCCTGTACACTGTCTGTACCCCTCCTTGTACACTGTCTGTACCACACACTGTACACTGTCTGTGCCCCTCTCTGTACACTGCCTGTACCCCTCTCTGTATACTGTCTATACCCCTCCCTGTACACTGTCTATACCCCTCCCTGTACACTGTCTGTACCCCTCCCTGTACACTGCCTGTACCCCTCCCTGTACACTCTCTGTACCCCTCCCTGTACACTGTCTGTACGACACTCTGTACACTGTCTGTGCCCCTCCCTGGACACTGTCTGTACCTCTCCCTGTACACTGTCTGTACCACACTCTGTACACTGTCTGCACCGCTCCTTGTACATTGTCTGTACCCCTCCTTGTGCACTGTCTGTAATCCTCTCTGTACACTGTCTGTACCCCTCCCTGTACACTGTCTGTACCGCTCTCTGTACACTGTCTGCACCCCTCCCTGTACACTGTCTGTACCCCACTCTGTACACTGTCTGTAATCCTCTCTGTACACTGTCTGTACCCCTCCCTGTACACTGTCTGTAATCCTCTCTGTACACTGTCTGTACCCCTCCCTGGACACTGCCTGTACCCCACTCTGTACACTGTCTGTACCCCTCCCTGTACATTGTCTGTACCCCTCCCTGTACACTGTCTGTACCCCTCTCTGTACACTGTCTGTACCCCTCCCTGTACACTGTCTGTACCCCTCTCTGTACACTGTCTGTACCCCTCCCTGTACACTGTCTGTACCCCTCCCTGGACACTGCCTGTACCCCACTCTGTACACTGTCTGTACCCCTCCCTGTACACTGTCTGTACCCCTCTCTGTACACTGTCTTTACCCCTCCCTGTACACTGTCTGTACCCCTCTCTGTACACTGTCTGTACCCCTCACTGTACACTGTCTGTACCCCTCCCTGGACACTGCCTGTACCCCACTCTGTACACTGTCTGTACCCCTCCCTGTACACTGTCTGTACCCCTCTCTGTACACTGTCTTTACCCCTCCCTGTACACTGTCTGTACCCCTCCCTGTACACTGTCTGTACCCCTCTCTGTACACTGTCTTTACCCCTCTCTGTACACTGTCTTTACCCCTCCCTGTACACTATCTGTACCCCTCCCTGTACACTGTCTGTACCCCTCCCTGTACACTGTCTGTACCCCTCCCAGTACACTGTCTGTACCCCTCTCTGTACACTGTCTGTACCCCTACCTGTACACTGTCTGTACCCCTCCCTGTACACTGTCTGTACCCCTCCCTGTACACTGCCTGTACCCCACTCCGTGCACTGTCTGTACCCCTCCCTGTATACTGTCTGTACCTCACTCTGTACACTGTCTGTACCCCTCCCTGTACACTGTCTGTACCCCTCCCTGTACACTGTCTGTACCCCACTCTGTACACTGTCTGTACCCCTCTCTGTACACTGTCTGTACCCCTCCCTGTACACTGTCTGTACCTCACTCTGTACACTGTCTGTACCCCTCCCTGTACACTGTCTGTACCCCTCCCTGGACACTGTCTGTACCCCTTCCTGTACACTGTCTGTACTCCTCCCTGGACACTGCCTGTACCCCACTCTGTACACTGTCTGTACCCCACTCTGTACACTGTCTGTACCCCTCCCTGTACACTGTCTGTACCTCACTCTGTACACTGTCTGTACCCCTCCCTGTACACTGTCTGTACCCCACTCCGTGCACTGTCTGTACCCCTCCCTGTACACTGTCTGTACCTCACTCTGTACACTGTCTGTACCTCACTCTGTACACTGTCTGTACCCCTCCCTGTACACTGTCTGTACCTCACTCTGTACACTGTCTGTACCCCTCCCTGTACACTGTCTGTACCCCACTCCGTGCACTGTCTGTACCCCTCCCTGTACACTGTCTGTACCCCTCCCTGTACACTGTCTGTACCCCACTCCGTGCACTGTCTGTACCCCTCCCTGTACACTGTCTGTACCTCACTCTGTACACTGTCTGTACCCCACACTGTACACTGTCTGTACGCCTCCCTGTACACTGTCTGTACCCCTCCCTGGACACTGTCTGTACCCCACTCTGTACACTGTCTGTACCCCACTCTGTACACTGTCCGTACCCCTCTCTGTACACTGTCCGTACCCCTCCCTGTACACTGTCTGGCCCCTCTCTGTACACTGTCTGTACCCCTCTCTGTACACTGTCTGTACCCCACACTGTACACTGTCTGTGCCCCTCTCTGTACACTGCCTGTACCACACTCTGTACACTGTCTGTACCCCTCCATGTACACTGTCTGTACCCCTCCATGTACACTGTCTGTACCCCTCTCTGTACACTGTCTCTACCCCTCCCTGTACACTGTCTGTGCCCCACTCCGTGCACTGTCTGTACCCCACTCTGTACACTGTCTGTACCCCTCCCTGTACACTGTCTGTACCCCTCCCTGTACACTGTCTGTACCCCTCCCTGTACACTGTCTGTACCCCACTCTGTACACTGTCTGTACCCCTCTCTGTACACTGTGTGTTCCCCACTCAGTACACTGTCTGTAACCCTCTCTGTACACTGTCTGTACCACACTCTGTACACTGTCTGTAACCCTCTCTGTACACTGTCTGTACCCCTCCCTGTACACTGTCTGTACCCATCCCTGTACACTGTCTGTACCCCTCCTTGTACATTGTCTGTACCCTTCTCTGTACACTGTCTGTACCCCTCCCTGTACACTGTCTGTACCCTTCTCTGTACACTGTCTGTACCCCACCCTGTACACTGTCTGTACCCGTCTCTGTACACTGTCTGTACCCCACACTGTACACTGTCTGTACCCCTCTCTGTACACTGTCTGTACCCCCCCTGTACACTGTCTGCACCCCTCTCTGTACACTGTCTGTACCCCTCCCTGTACACTGTCTGCACCCCTCTCTGTACACTGCCTGTACCCCACTCTGTACACTGTCTGTACCCCACTCTGTACACTGTCTGTACCCCTCCCTGTACACTGTGTGTTCCCCACTCTGTACACTGTCTGCACCCCTCCCTGTACACTGTCTGTACCCCACTCTGTACACTGTCTGTACCCCACTCTGTACACTCTCTGTACCCCTCCCTGTACACTGTCTGTACCCCACGCTGTACACTGTCTGTACCCCTCCCTGGACACTGCCTGTACCCCACTCTGTACACTGTCTGTACCCCACTCTGTACACTGCCTGTACCCCTCTCTGTACACTGTGTGTTCCCCACTCTGTACACTGTCTGTACCCCGCCCTGTACACTGTCTGTACCCCACTCTGTACACTGTCTGTACCCCTCTCTGTACACTGTGTGTTCCCCACTCTGTTTACTGTCTGTACGCCGCCCTGTACACTGTCTGTAACCCTCTCTGTACACTGTCTGTACCCCTCTCTGTACACTGTCTGTACCCCTCTCTGTACACTGCCTGTACCCCACTCTGTACACTGTCTGTACCCCTCCCTGTACACTGTCTGTACCCCACTCTGTACACTGTCTGTACCCCTCTCTGTACACTGTCTGTACCCCTCCCTGTACACTGCCTGTACCCCACTCCGTGCACTGTCTGTACCCCTCCCTGTACACTGTCTGTACCCCACTCTGTACATTGCCTGTACCCCTCCCTGGACACTGCCTGTACCCCACTCTGTACACTGTCTGTACCCCACTCTGTACACTGTCTGTACCCCTCCCTGTACACTGTCTGTACCCCTCCCTGTACACTGTCTGTACCCCTCTCTGTACACTGTCTGTACCCCTCCCTGTACACTGTCTTTACCCCTCCCTGTACACTGTCTGTACCCAACTCTGCACACTGTCTGTACCCGACCCTGTACACTGTCTTTACCACACTCTGTACACTGTCTGTACGCCTCCCTGTACACAGTCTGTACCCCTCCCTGTACACTGTCTGTACCCAACTCTGTACACTGTCTGTACCCCACTCTGTACACTGTCTGTACCCCTCCCTGTACACTGACTGTACCACACTCTGTACACTGTCTGTACCCCACTCTGTACACTGTCTGTACCACACTCTGTACACTGTCTGTACCCCACTCTGTACACTGCCTGTACCCCTCTCTGTACACTGTCTGTACCCCTCCCTGTACACTGTCTGTACCCCTCCCTGTACACTGTCCATACCCCTCCCTGTACACTGTCTGTACCCCTCCCTGTACACCGTCTGTAACCCTCCCTGTACACTGTCTGTGCCCCTCTCTGTACACTGACTGTACCCCTCCCTGTACACTGTCTATACCCCTCCCTGTACACTGTCTGTACCATACTCTGTACACTGTCTTTGCCCCTCCCTGTACACTGTCTGTACCCGACACTGTACACTGTCTGTGCCTCTCTCTGTACACTGTCTGTACCACACTCTGTACACTGTCTGTACCCCACTCTGTACACTGTCTGTACCCCTCTCTGTACACTGTCTGTACCCCACGCTGTACACTGTCTGTACCACACTCTGTACACTGTCTGTACCCCTCCCTGTACACTGTCTGTACCCCTCTCTGTACACTGTCTGTACCCCTCCATGTACACTGTCTGTACCCCTCTCTGTACACTGTCTCTACCCCTCCCTGTACACTGTCTGTGCCCCTCTCTGTACACTGTCTGTACCCCTCTCTGAACACTGTCTGTATCCCTCCATGTACACTGTCTGTACCCCTCCATGTACACTGTCTGTACCCCTCTCTGTACACTGTCTCTACCCCTCCCTGTACACTGTCTGTACCCCTCTCTGTACACTGTCTGTGCCCCTCCCTGTACACTGCCTGTACCCCTCTCTGTATACTGTCTATATCCCTCCCTGTACACTGTCTGTACCTCTCCCTGTACACTGTCTGTACCCCTCACGGTACACTGTCTGTACCACACACTGTAACTGTCTGTGCCCCTCTCTGTACACTGTCTGTACCCCTCCCTGTACACTGTCGGTACCCCTCCCTGTACACTGTCTGTAACACTCTCTGTACACTGTCTGGACCCCTCCCTGTACACTGTCTGTACCCCTCTCTGTACAATGTCTGTACCCCACTCTGTACACAGTCTGTACCCCTCCCTGAACACTGTCTGTACCCCTCCCTGTACACTGTCTGTGCCCCTCCCTGTACACTGTCTGTACCCGACACTGTACACTGTCTGTACCCCTCCCTGTACACTGTCTGTGCCCCTCCCTGTACACTGTCTGTACCCGACACTGTACACTGTCTGTACCCCTCCCTGTACACTGTCTGTGCCCCTCCCTGTACACTGTCTGTACCCGACACTGTACACTGTCTGTACCCGACACTGTACACTGTCTGTACCCCTACCTGTACACTGTCTGTGCCCCTCCCTGTACACTGTCTGTACCCGACACTGTACACTGTCTGTACCCGACACTGTACACTGTCTGTACCCCTACCTGTACACTGTCTGTGCCCCTCCCTGTACACTGTCTGTACCCGACACTGTACACTGTCTGTACCCCTCCCTGTACACTGTCTGTACCCCTCTCTGTACACTGTCTGTAACACTCTCTGTACACTGTCTGTACCCCTCCCTGTACACTGTCTTTACCCCTCCCTGTACACTGTCTGTACCCAACTCTGTACACTGTCTGTACCACACTCTGTACACTGTCTGTACGCCTCCCTGTACACAGTCTGTACCCCTCCCTGTACACTGTCTGTACCCAACTCTGTACACTGTCGGTACCCCACTCTGTACACTGCCTGTACCCCTCCCTGTACACTGTCTGTACCCCTCTCTGTACACTGTCCATACCCTCCCTGTACACTGTCTTTCCCACAATCTGTACACTGTCTGTACCCCTCTCTGTACACTGTCTGTACCCGACACCGTACACTGTCTGTACCCCTCTCTGTACACTGTCTGTACCCCTCCCTGTACACAGTCTGTACCCCTCCCTGTGCAGTCTGTACCCCTCCCTGTACACTGTCTGTACCCCACTCTGTACACTGTCTGTACCCCACTCTGTACACTGTCTGTACCCCTCCCTGTACACTGTCTGTACCCCTCTCTGTACACTGTCTGTACCCCTCCCTGTACACTGTCTGTGCCCCTCCCTGTACACTGTCTTACCCCTCTCTGTACACTGTCTGTACACCTCCATGTACACTGTCTGTACCCCTCCCTGTACACTGTCTTACCCCTCTCTGTACACTGTCTGTACACCTCCATGTACACTGTCTGTACCCCTCTCTGTACACTGTCTGTGCCCCTCTCTGTACACTGCCTGTACCCCTCCCTGAACACTGTCTGTACACCTCCATGTACACTGTCTGTACCCCTCCATGTACACTGTCTGTACACCTCCATGTACACTGTCTGTACCCCTCCATGTACACTGTCTGTACCCCTCTCTGTACAATGTCTGTACCCCTCCCTGTATACTGTCTATATCCCTCCCTGTACACTGTCTGTACCCCTCCCTGTACACTGTCTGTACACCTCCATGTACACTGTCTGTACCCCTCCATGTACACTGTCTGTACCCCTCTCTGTACACTGTCTGTACCCCTCTCTGTACAATGTCTGTACCCCTCCCTGTACACTGTCTGTACCCCACACTGTACACTGTCTGTACCCCTCTCTGTACACTGTCTGTACCCCACTCTGTACACTGTCTGTACCCGACACTGTACACTGTCTGTACCACACTCTGTACACTGTCTGTACCCCTCCCTGTACACTCTCTGTACCCCTCCATGTACACTGTCTGTACCCCTCTCTGTACAATGTCTGTACCCCACGCTGTACACTGTCTGTACCCCTCCCTGTACACTGTCTGTGCCCCTCTCTGTACACTGTCTGTACCACACTCTGTACACTGTCTGTACCCCTCCCTGTACACTGTCTGTACCCCTCCATGTACACTGTCTGTACCCCTCTCTGTACACTGTCTCTACCCCTCCCTGTACACTGTCTGTGCCCCTCTCTGTACACTGTCTGTACCCCTCTCTGTACACTGTCTTACCCCTCTCTGTACACTGTCTGTACACCTCCATGTACACTGTCTGTACCCCTCCATGTACACTGTCTGTACCCCTCTCTGTACACTGTCTCTACCCCTCTCTGTACACTGTCTGTACCTCTCTCTGTACACTGTCTGTGCCCCTCTCTGTACACTGCCTGTACCCCTCTCTGTATACTGTCTATATCCCTCCCTGTATACTGTCTGTACCTCACTCTGTACACTGTCTGTACCCCTCCCTGTACACTGTCTGTACCCCTCCCTGTACACTGTCTGTACCCCACTCTGTACACTGTCTGTACCCCTCTCTGTACACTGTCTGTACCCCTCCCTGTACACTGTCTGTACCTCACTCTGTACACTGTCTGTACCCCTCCCTGTACACTGTCTGTACCCCTCCCTGGACACTGTCTGTACCCCTTCCTGTACACTGTCTGTACTCCTCCCTGGACACTGCCTGTACCCCACTCTGTACACTGTCTGTACCCCACTCTGTACACTGTCTGTACCCCTCCCTGTACACTGTCTGTACCTCACTCTGTACACTGTCTGTACCCCTCCCTGTACACTGTCTGTACCCCACTCCGTGCACTGTCTGTACCCCTCCCTGTACACTGTCTGTACCTCACTCTGTACACTGTCTGTACCTCACTCTGTACACTGTCTGTACCCCTCCCTGTACACTGTCTGTACCTCACTCTGTACACTGTCTGTACCCCTCCCTGTACACTGTCTGTACCCCACTCCGTGCACTGTCTGTACCCCTCCCTGTACACTGTCTGTACCCCTCCCTGTACACTGTCTGTACCCCACTCCGTGCACTGTCTGTACCCCTCCCTGTACACTGTCTGTACCTCACTCTGTACACTGTCTGTACCCCACACTGTACACTGTCTGTACGCCTCCCTGTACACTGTCTGTACCCCTCCCTGGACACTGTCTGTACCCCACTCTGTACACTGTCTGTACCCCACTCTGTACACTGTCCGTACCCCTCTCTGTACACTGTCCGTACCCCTCCCTGTACACTGTCTGGCCCCTCTCTGTACACTGTCTGTACCCCTCTCTGTACACTGTCTGTACCCCACACTGTACACTGTCTGTGCCCCTCTCTGTACACTGCCTGTACCACACTCTGTACACTGTCTGTACCCCTCCATGTACACTGTCTGTACCCCTCCATGTACACTGTCTGTACCCCTCTCTGTACACTGTCTCTACCCCTCCCTGTACACTGTCTGTACCCCTCCCTGTACACTGTCTGTACCCCTCCCTGTACACTGTCTGTACCCCACTCTGTACACTGTCTGTACCCCTCTCTGTACACTGTGTGTTCCCCACTCAGTACACTGTCTGTAACCCTCTCTGTACACTGTCTGTACCACACTCTGTACACTGTCTGTAACCCTCTCTGTACACTGTCTGTACCCCTCCCTGTACACTGTCTGTACCCATCCCTGTACACTGTCTGTACCCCTCCTTGTACATTGTCTGTACCCTTCTCTGTACACTGTCTGTACCCCTCCCTGTACACTGTCTGTACCCTTCTCTGTACACTGTCTGTACCCCACCCTGTACACTGTCTGTACCCGTCTCTGTACACTGTCTGTACCCCACACTGTACACTGTCTGTACCCCTCTCTGTACACTGTCTGTACCCCCCCTGTACACTGTCTGCACCCCTCTCTGTACACTGTCTGTACCCCTCCCTGTACACTGTCTGCACCCCTCTCTGTACACTGCCTGTACCCCACTCTGTACACTGTCTGTACCCCACTCTGTACACTGTCTGTACCCCTCCCTGTACACTGTGTGTTCCCCACTCTGTACACTGTCTGCACCCCTCCCTGTACACTGTCTGTACCCCACTCTGTACACTGTCTGTACCCCACTCTGTACACTCTCTGTACCCCTCCCTGTACACTGTCTGTACCCCACGCTGTACACTGTCTGTACCCCTCCCTGGACACTGCCTGTACCCCACTCTGTACACTGTCTGTACCCCACTCTGTACACTGCCTGTACCCCTCTCTGTACACTGTGTGTTCCCCACTCTGTACACTGTCTGTACCCCGCCCTGTACACTGTCTGTACCCCACTCTGTACACTGTCTGTACCCCTCTCTGTACACTGTGTGTTCCCCACTCTGTTTACTGTCTGTACGCCGCCCTGTACACTGTCTGTAACCCTCTCTGTACACTGTCTGTACCCCTCTCTGTACACTGTCTGTACCCCTCTCTGTACACTGCCTGTACCCCACTCTGTACACTGTCTGTACCCCTCCCTGTACACTGTCTGTACCCCACTCTGTACACTGTCTGTACCCCTCTCTGTACACTGTCTGTACCCCTCCCTGTACACTGCCTGTACCCCACTCCGTGCACTGTCTGTACCCCTCCCTGTACACTGTCTGTACCCCACTCTGTACATTGCCTGTACCCCTCCCTGGACACTGCCTGTACCCCACTCTGTACACTGTCTGTACCCCACTCTGTACACTGTCTGTACCCCTCCCTGTACACTGTCTGTACCCCTCCCTGTACACTGTCTGTACCCCTCTCTGTACACTGTCTGTACCCCTCCCTGTACACTGTCTTTACCACTCCCTGTACACTGTCTGTACCCAACTCTGCACACTGTCTGTACCCGACCCTGTACACTGTCTTTACCACACTCTGTACACTGTCTGTACGCCTCCCTGTACACAGTCTGTACCCCTCCCTGTACACTGTCTGTTCCCAACTCTGTACACTGTCTGTACCCCACTCTGTACACTGTCTGTACCCCACTCTGTACACTGTCTGTACCACACTCTGTACACTGTCTGTACCCCACTCTGTACACTGCCTGTACCCCTCTCTGTACACTGTCTGTACCCCTCCCTGTACACTGTCTGTACCCCTCCCTGTACACTGTCTGTACCCCTCCCTGTACACTGTCCATACCCCTCCCTGTACACTGTCTGTACCCCTCCCTGTACACCGTCTGTAACCCTCCCTGTACACTGTCTGTGCCCCTCTCTGTACACTGACTGTACCCCTCCCTGTACACTGTCTGTACCATACTCTGTACACTGTCTTTGCCCCTCCCTGTACACTGTCTGTACCTGACACTGTACACTGTCTGTGCCTCTCTCTGTACACTGTCTGTACCACACTCTGTACACTGTCTGTACCCCACTCTGTACACTGTCTGTACCCCTCTCTGTACACTGTCTGTACCCCACGCTGTACACTGTCTGTACCACACTCTGTACACTGTCTGTACCCCTCCCTGTACACTGTCTGTACCACACTCTGTACACTGTCTGTACCCCTCTCTGTACACTGTCTGTACCCCTCCATGTACACTGTCTGTACCCCTCTCTGTACACTGTCTGTGCCCCTCTCTGTACACTGTCTGTACCCCTCCCTGTACACTGTCGGTACCCCTCCCTGTACACTGTCTGTGCCCCTCTCTGTACACTGTCTGTGCCCCTCTCTGTACACTGTCTGTACCCCTCTCTGAACACTGTCTGTATCCCTCCATGTACACTGTCTGTACCCCTCCATGTACACTGTCTGTACCCCTCTCTGTACACTGTCTCTACCCCTCCCTGTACACTGTCTGTACCCCTCTCTGTACACTGTCTGTGCCCCTCCCTGTACACTGCCTGTACCCCTCTCTGTATACTGTCTATATCCCTCCCTGTACACTGTCTGTACCTCTCCCTGTACACTGTCTGTACCCCTCACGGTACACTGTCTGTACCACACACTGTAACTGTCTGTGCCCCTCTCTGTACACTGTCTGTACCCCTCCCTGTACACTGTCGGTACCCCTCCCTGTACACTGTCTGTGCCCCTCTCTGTACACTGTCTGTACCCCTCTCTGAACACTGTCTGTATCCCTCCATGTACACTGTCTGTACCCCTCCATGTACACTGTCTGTACCCCTCTCTGTACACTGTCTCTACCCCTCCCTGTACACTGTCTGTACCCCTCTCTGTACACTGTCTGTGCCCCTCCCTGTACACTGCCTGTACCCCTCTCTGTATACTGTCTATATCCCTCCCTGTACACTGTCTGTACCTCTCCCTGTACACTGTCTGTACCCCTCACGGTACACTGTCTGTACCACACACTGTAACTGTCTGTGCCCCTCTCTGTACACTGTCTGTACCCCTCCCTGTACACTGTCGGTACCCCTCCCTGTACACTGTCTGTAACACTCTCTGTACACTGTCTGGACCCCTCCCTGTACACTGTCTGTACCCCTCTCTGTACAATGTCTGTACCCCACTCTGTACACAGTCTGTACCCCTCCCTGAACACTGTCTGTGCCCCTCCCTGTACACTGTCTGTACCCGACACTGTACACTGTCTGTACCCCTCCCTGTACACTGTCTGTGCCCCTCCCTGTACACTGTCTGTACCCGACACTGTACACTGTCTGTACCCCTCCCTGTACACTGTCTGTGCCCCTCCCTGTACACTGTCTGTACCCGACACTGTACACTGTCTGTACCCGACACTGTACACTGTCTGTACCCCTCCCTGTACACTGTCTGTGCCCCTCCCTGTACACTGTCTGTACCCGACACTGTACACTGTCTGTACCCGACACTGTACACTGTCTGTACCCCTCCCTGTACACTGTCTGTGCCCCTCCCTGTACACTGTCTGTACCCGACACTGTACACTGTCTGTACCCGACACTGTACACTGTCTGTACCCCTACCTGTACACTGTCTGTGCCCCTCCCTGTACACTGTCTGTACCCGACACTGTACACTGTCTGTACCCCTCCCTGTACACTGTCTGTACCCCTCTCTGTACACTGTCTGTAACACTCTCTGTACACTGTCTGTACCCCTCCCTGTAAACTGTCTTTACCCCTCCCTGTACACTGTCTGTACCCCTCCCTGTACACTGTCTGTACCCAACTCTGCACACTGTCTGTACCCGACCCTGTACACTGTCTGTACCACACTCTGTACACTGTCTGTACGCCTCCCTGTACACAGTCTGTACCCCTCCCTGTACACTGTCTGTACCCAACTCTGTACACTGTCAGTACCCCACTCTGTACACTGCCTGTACCCCTCCCTGTACACTGTCTGTACCCCTCTCTGTACACTGTCCATACCCTCCCTGTACACTGTCTTTCCCACAATCTGTACACTGTCTGTACCCCTCTCTGTACACTGTCTGTACCCGACACCGTACACTGTCTGTACCCCTCTCTGTACACTGTCTGTACCCCTCCCTGTACACAGTCTGTACCCCTCCCTGTGCAGTCTGTACCCCTCCCTGTACACTGTCTGTACCCCACTCTGTACACTGTCTGTACCCCACTCTGTACACTGTCTGTACCCCTCCCTGTACACTGTCTGTACCCCTCTCTGTACACTGTCTGTACCCCTCCCTGTACACTGTCTGTGCCCCTCCCTGTACACTGTCTTACCCCTCTCTGTACACTGTCTGTACACCTCCATGTACACTGTCTGTACCCCTCCCTGTACACTGTCTTACCCCTCTCTGTACACTGTCTGTACACCTCCATGTACACTGTCTGTACCCCTCTCTGTACACTGTCTGTGCCCCTCTCTGTACACTGCCTGTACCCCTCCCTGAACACTGTCTGTACACCTCCATGTACACTGTCTGTACCCCTCCATGTACACTGTCTGTACACCTCCATGTACACTGTCTGTACCCCTCCATGTACACTGTCTGTACCCCTCTCTGTACACTGTCTGTACCCCTCTCTGTACAATGTCTGTACCCCTCCCTGTATACTGTCTATATCCCTCCCTGTACACTGTCTGTACCCCTCCCTGTACACTGTCTGTACACCTCCATGTACACTGTCTGTACCCCTCCATGTACACTGTCTGTACCCCTCTCTGTACACTGTCTGTACCCCTCTCTGTACAATGTCTGTACCCCTCCCTGTACACTGTCTGTACCCCACACTGTACACTGTCTGTACCCCTCTCTGTACACTGTCTGTACCCCACTCTGTACACTGTCTGTACCCGACACTGTACACTGTCTGTACCACACTCTGTACACTGTCTGTACCCCTCCCTGTACACTCTCTGTACCCCTCCATGTACACTGTCTGTACCCCTCTCTGTACAATGTCTGTACCCCACGCTGTACACTGTCTGTACCCCTCCCTGTACACTGTCTGTGCCCCTCTCTGTACACTGTCTGTACCACACTCTGTACACTGTCTGTACCCCTCCCTGTACACTGTCTGTACCCCTCCATGTACACTGTCTGTACCCCTCTCTGTACACTGTCTCTACCCCTCCCTGTACACTGTCTGTGCCCCTCTCTGTACACTGTCTGTACCCCTCTCTGTACACTGTCTTACCCCTCTCTGTACACTGTCTGTACACCTCCATGTACACTGTCTGTACCCCTCCATGTACACTGTCTGTACCCCTCTCTGTACACTGTCTCTACCCCTCTCTGTACACTGTCTGTACCTCTCTCTGTACACTGTCTGTGCCCCTCTCTGTACACTGCCTGTACCCCTCTCTGTATACTGTCTATATCCCTCCCTGTACACTGTCTGTACCTCTCCCTGTACACTGTCTGTACCCCTCACGGTACACTGTCTGTACCACACACTGTAACTGTCTGTACCCCTCTCTGTACACTGTCTGTGCCCCTCTCTGTACACTGCCTGTACCCCTCTCTGTATACTGTCTGTACCCCTCCCTGTACTCTGTCTGTACCCCTCCCTGTACACTGTCTGTACCCCTCTCTGTACACTCTCTGTACCCCTCCCTGTACACTGTCTGTACCACACTCTGTACACTTTCTGTACCCCTCCCTGTACACTGTCTGTACCCCTTCTGTACACTGTCTGTACCCCTCCCTGTACACTGTCTGTACCACACTCTGTACAATGTCTGTACCCTACTCTGTACACTGTCTGTACCCCTCCCTGTACACTGTCTGTACCCCTCTCTGTATACTGTCTATATCCCTCCCTGTACACTGTCTGTACCCCTCCCTGTACACTGTCTGTACCCCTTCTGTACACTGTCTGTACCACTTCCTGTACACTGTCTGTGCCCCTCTCAGTACACTGTCTGTGCCCCTCCCTGTACACTGTCTGTACCTCTCCCTGTACACTGTCTGTACCCCTCCCTGTACACTGTCTGTACCACACTCTGTACACTGTCTGTGCCCCTCCCTGTACACTGTCTGTACCTCTCCCTGTACACTGTCTGTACCCCTTCCTGTACACTGTCTGTACCCCTCTCTGTACACTGTCTGTACCCCTCCCTGTACACTGTCTGTACCCCTCCCTGTACACTGTCTGTACCACTCTCTGTACACTGTCTGTGCCCCTCCCTGTACACTGTCTGTACCCCTCCCTGTACACTGTCTGTACCACACTCTGTACACTGTCTGTGCCCCTCCCTGTACACTGTCTGTACCCCTCCCTGTACACTGTCTGTACCCCTCTCTGTACACTGTCTGTACCACACTCTGTACACTGTCTGTGCCCCTCCCTGTACACTGTCTGTACCCCTCCCTGTACACTGTCTGTACCCCTCTCTGTACACTGTCTGTACCACACTCTGTACACTGTCTGTACCCCTCCCTGTACACTGTCTGTACCCCTCTCTGTACACTGTCTGTACCCCCTACCTGTACACTGTCTGTACCTCTCCCTGTCCACTGTCTGTACCCCTCCCTGTACACTGTCTGTACCCCTCCCTGTACACTGTCTGTACCCCTCTCTGTACACTGTCTGTACCCCCTACCTGTACACTGTCTGTACCTCTCCCTGTACACTGTCTGTACCCCTCTCTGTACACTGTCTGTACCCCCTACCTGTACACTGTCTGTACCCCTCCCTGTACACTGTCTGTACCACACTCTGTACACTGTCTGTACCCCACACTGTACACTGTCTGTACCCCTCCCTGTACACTGTCTGTACCCCTCTCTGTACACTGTCTGTACCACACTCTGTACACTGTCTGTACCCCACACTGTACACTGTCTGTACCCCTCCCTGTACACTGTCTGTACCCCTCTCTGTACACTGTCTGTACCCCTCCCTGTACACTGTCTGTACCCCTCTCTGTACACTGTCTGTACCCCTCCTTGTACACTGTGTGTACCCCTCCCTGTACACTATCTGTGCTCCTCCCTGTACACTGTCTGTACCCCTCCCTGTACACTGTCTGTACGCCACTCTGTACACTTTCTGTACCCCTCTCTGTACACTGTCTGTACCCCTCCCTGTACACTGTCTGTACCCCTCTCTGTACACTGTCTGTACCCCACTCTGTACACTGTCTGTACCCCTCCCTGTACAATGTCTGTACCCTACTCTGTACACTGTCTGTACCCCTCCCTGTACACTGTCTGTACCACACTCTGTACACTGTCTGTACCCCTCTCTGTACACTGTCTGTACCCCTCCCTGTACACTGTCTGTGCCCCTCTCAGTACACTGTCTGTACCCATCCCTGTACACTGTCTGTACCACACTCTGTACACTGTCTGTACCCCTCCCTGTACACTGTCTGTACCCCTCCCTGTACACTGTCTGTACCACACTCTGTACACTGTCTGTACCCCTCCCTGTACACTGTCTGTACCACACTCTGTACACTGTCTGTACCCCTCCCTGTACACTGTCTGTACCCCTCCCTGTACACTGTCTGTGCCCCTCTCAGTACACTGTCTGTACCACACTCTGTACACTGTCTGTACCACACTCTGTACACTGTCTGTACCCCTCCCTGTACACTGTCTGTACCCCACTCTGTACACTGTCTGTACCACACTCTGTACACTGTCTGTACCCCTCCCTGTACACTGTCTGTACCCCTCCCTGTACACTGTCTGTACCCCTCTCTGTACACTGTCTGTACCCCTCCCTGTACACTGTCTGTACCCCTCTCTGTACACTGTCTGTACCCCTCCCTGTACACTGTCTGTACCCCTCTCTGCACACTGTCTGTAACCCTCTCTGTACACTGTCTGTAACCCTCTCTGTACACTGTCTGTACCCCTCCCTGTACACTGTCTGTACCCCTCCCTGTACACTGTCTGTACCCCTCTCTGTACACTGTCTGTACCCCTCCCTGTACACTGTCTGTACCCCTCTCTGCACACTGTCTGTAACCCTCTCTGTACACTGTCTGTAACCCTCTCTGTACACTGTCTGTACCCCTCCCTGTACACTGTCTGTACCCCACTCTGTACACTGTCTGTACCCCACCCTGTACACTGCCTGTACCACACTCTGTACACTGTCTGTACCCCTCCCTGTACACTGTCTGTAACCCTCTCTGTACACTGTCTGTACCCCTCCCTGTACACTGTCTGTACCCCACTCTGTACACTGTCTGTACCCCTCTCTGCACACTGTCTGTAACCCTCTCTGTACACTGCCTGTACCCCTCTCTGTACACTGTCTGTACCCCTCCCTGTACACTGTCTGTACCCCTCTCTGCACACTGTCTGTAACCCTCTCTGTACACTGTCTGTACCCCTCCCTGTACACTGTCTGTACCCCTCCCTGTACACTGTCTGTGCCCCTCCCTGTACACTGTCTGTACCCCTCTCTGTACACTGTCTGTACCCCACTCTGTACACTGTCTGTACCCCTCTCTGCACACTGTCTGTAACCCTCTCTGTACACTGTCTGTACCCCACTCTGTACACTGTCTGTACCCCTCTCTGTACACTGTCTGTACCCCTCCCTGTACACTGTCTGTACCACACTCTGTACACTGTCTGTGCCCCTCCCTGGACACTGTCTGTACCCCTCCTTGTACATTGTCTGTAATCCTCTCTGTACACTGTCTGTACCCCTCCCTGTACACTGTCTGTACCACACTCTGTACACTGTCTGTGCCCCTCTCTGTACACTGTCTGTACCCCTCTCTGTACACTGTCTGTACCCCTCCCTGTACACTATCTGTACCACACTCTGTACACTGTCTGTACCCCTCCCTGTACACTGTCTGTACCCCTCCCTGTACACTGTCTCTACCCCTCTCTGTACACTGTCTGTACCCCTCCCTGTACACTGTCTGTACCCCTCTCTGTACACTGTCTGTACCCTTCTCTGTACACTGTCTGTACCCCTCCCTGTACACTGTCTGTACCCCTCTCTGTACACTGTCTGTACCCCTCTCTGTACACTGTCTGTACCCCACACTGTACACTGTCTGTACCCCTCTCTGTACACTGTCTGTACCCCTCTCTGTACACTGTCTGTACCCCTCCTTGTACACTGTGTGTACCCCTCCCTGTACACTGTCTGTACCCCTCCCTGTACACTGTCTGTACCCCTCTCTGTACACTGTCTATACCCCTCTCTGTACACTGTCTGTACCCCTCCCTGTACACTGTCTGTACCACACTCTGTACACTTTCTGTACCCCTCCCTGTACACTGTCTCTACCCCTCTCTGTACACTGTCTGCACCCCTCCCTGTACACTGTCTGTACCCCTCTCTGTACACTGTCTGTACCCTTCTCTGTACACTGTCTGTACCCCTCCCTGTACACTGTCTGTACCCCTCTCTGTACACTGTCTGTACCCCTCTCTGTACACTGTCTGTACCCCACACTGTACACTGTCTGTACCCCTCTCTGTACACTGTCTGTACCCCTCCTTGTACACTGTGTGTACCCCTCCCTGTACACTGTCTGTAGCCCTCCCTGTACACTGTCTGTACGCCACTCTGTACACTGTCTGTACCCCTCTCTGTACACTGTCTGTAGCCCTCTCTGTACACTGTCTGTACCCCTCTCTGTACACTGTCTGTACCCCACACTGTACACTGTCTGTACCCCTCTCTGTACACTGTCTGTACCCCTCTCTGTACACTGTCTATACCCCTCCCTGTACACTATCTGTGCTCCTCCCTGTACACTGCCTGTACCCCTCCCTGTACACTGTCTGTACGCCACTCTGTACACTGTCTGTACCCCTCTCTGTACACTGTCTGTACCCCTCTCTGTACACTGTCTGTACCACACTCTGTACACTGTCTGTACCCCTCCCTGTACACTGTCTGTACCACACTCTGTACACTGTCTGTACCCCTCTCTGTACACTGTCTGTACCCCTCTCTGTACACTGTCTGTACCCCTCCCTGTACACTGTCTGTACCACACTCTGTACACTGTCTGTACCCCTCTCTGTACACTGTCTGTACCCCTCCCTGTACACTGTCTGTACCACACTCTGTACACTGTCTGTACCCCTCCCTGTACACTGTCTGTACCCTCCTTGTACACTGCCTGTACCCCTCCCTGTACACTGTCTGTACCCCTCCCTGTACACTGTCTGTACCTCACTCTGTACACTGTCTGTACCCCTCCCTGTACACTGTCTGTACCCCTCTCTGTACACTGTCTGTACCCCACACTGTACACTGTCTGCACCCCTCCCTGTACACTGTCTGTACCCCTCTCTGTACACTGTCTGTACCCCTCTCTGTACACTGTCTGTGCCCCTCCCTGTACACTGTCTGTACCCCTCTCTGTACACTGTCTGTACCCCTCCCTGTACACTGTCTGTACCCCTCTCTGTACACTGTCTGTACCCCTCCCTGTACACTGTCTGTACCCCTCTCTGTACACTGTCTGTACCCCTCTCTGTACACTGTCTGTACCCCTCTCTGTACACTGTCTGTACCCCACACTGTACACTGTCTGTACCCCTCTCTGTACACTGTCTGTACCCCTCTCTGTACACTGTCTGTGCCCCTCCCTGTACACTGTCTGTACCCCTCTCTGTACACTGTCTGTACCCCTCCCTGTACACTGTCTGTACCCCTCCTTGTACACTGTGTGTACCCCTCCCTGTACACTATCTGTGCTCCTCCCTGTACACTGTCTGTAGCCCTCCCTGTACACTGTCTGTACGCCACTCTGTACACTGTCTGTACCCCTCTCTGTACACTGTCTGTACCCCTCCCTGTACACTGTCTGTACCCCACTCTGTACACTGTCTGTACCCCACTCTGTACACTGTCTGTACCCCTCCCTGTACACTGTGTGTTCCCCACTCTGTACACTGTCTGTACCCCTCTCTGTACACTGTCTGTACCCCTCTCTGTACACTGTGTGTTCCCCACTCTGTACACTGTCTGTACCCCTCCCTGTACACTGTCTGTACCCCACTCTGTACACTGTCTGTACCCCTCTCTGTACACTGTGTGTTCCCCACTCAGTACACTGTCTGTACCCCTCTCTGTACACTGTCTGTACCCCTCTCTGTACACTGTGTGTTCCCCACTCTGTACACTGTCTGTACCCCTCCCTGTACACTGTCTGTACCCCTCTCTGTACACTGTGTGTTCTCCACTCAGTACACTGTCTGTACCCCTCTCTGTACACTGTCTGTACCCCTCTCTGTACACTGTCTGTACCCCTCCCTGTACACTGTCTGTACCCCTCCCTGTACACTGTCTGTACCCCACTCTGTACACTGTCTGTACCCCTCCCTGTACACTGTCTGTACCTCACTCTGTACACTGTCTGTACCCCTCCCTGTACACTGTCTGTACGCCACTCTGTACACTGTCTGTACCCCTCCCTGGACACTGTCTGTACCCCACTCTGTACACTGTCTGTACCCCTCTCTGTCCACTGTCTGTACCCCACTCTGTACACTGTCTGTACCACACTCTGTACACTGTCTGTACCCCTCCTTGTACACTGTCTGTACCCCTCCCTGTGCACTGTCTGTACCCCTCCCTGTACACTGTCTGTACCCCTCTCTGTACACTGTCTGTACCCCCTCCCTGTGCACTGTCTGTACCCCTCCCTGTACACTGTCTGTACCCCTCTCTGTACACTGTCTGTACCCCTCTCTGTACACTGTCTGTACCCCTCCCTGTACACTATCTGTGCTCCTCCCTGTACACTGTCTGTACCCCTGGCAGTACACTGTCTGTACCCCTCCCTGGACACTGTCTGTACCCCTCCCTGTACACTGTCTGTACCCCTCTCTGTACACTGTCTGTACCCCTCCCTGTACACTGTGTGTTCCCCACTCTGTACACTGTCTGTACCCCTCCTTGTACACTGTCTGTACCCCTCTCTGTACACTGTCTGTACCCCTCCCTGTACACTGTGTGTTCCCCACTCTGTACACTGTCTGTACCCCTCCCTGTACACTGTCTGTACGCCACTCTGTACACTGTCTGTACCCCTCCTTGTACACTGTCTGTACCCCTCTCTGTACACTGTCTGTACCCCTCCCTGTACACTGTGTGTTCCCCACTCTGTACACTGTCTGTACCCCTCCCTGTACACTGTCTGTACCCCTCTCTGTACACTGTCTGTACCCCTCCCTGTACACTGTGTGTTCCCCACTCTGTACACTGTCTGTACCCCTCCCTGTACACTGTCTGTACGCCACTCTGTACACTGTCTGCACCCCTCCCTGGGCACTGCCTGTACCCCTCCTTGTACACTGTGTGTTCCCCTCTCTGTACACTGTCTGTACCCCTCCCTGTACACTGTCTGTACCCCACTCTGTACACTGTCTGTACCCCTCCTTGTACACTGTGTGTACCCCACTCTGTACACTGTCTGTACCCCTCTCTGTACACTGTCTGTACCCCTCTCTGTACACTGTCTGTACCCCTCCCTGTACACTGACTGTACCCCTCCCTGTACACTGTCTGTACCCCTCTCTGTACACTGTCTGTACCCCTCCCTGTACACTGCCTGTACCCCACTCCGTGCACTGTCTGTACCCCTCCCTGTACACTGTCTGTACCCCTCCCTGTACACTGTCTGTACCCCACTCTGTACATTGCCTGTACCCCTCCCTGTACACTGCCTGTACCCCTCCCTGTACACTGTCTGTACCTCACTCTGTACACTGTCTGTACCCCTCCCTGGACACTGTCTGTACCCCACTCTGTACATTGCCTGTACCCCTCCCTGGACACTGCCTGTACCCCACTCTGTACACTGCCTGTACCCCACTCTGTACACTGTCTGTACCCCTCCCTGTACACTGTCTGTACCCCTCCCTGTACACTGTCTGTACCCCTCCCTGTACACTGTCTGTACCTCACTCTGTACACTGTCTGTACCCCTCCCTGTACACTGTCTGTACCCCTCCCTGGACACTGTCTGTACCCCACTCTGTACACTGTCTGTACCCCTCCCTGTACACTGTCGGTACCCCTCCCTGTACACTGTCTGTAACACTCTCTGTACACTCTCTGGACCCCTCCCTGTACACTGCCTGTACCCCACTCTGTACACTGTCTGTACCCCTCCCTGTACACTGTCTGTACCCCTCCCTGTACACTGCCTGTACCCCACTCCGTGCACTGTCTGTACCCCTCCCTGTACACTGTCTGTACCCCTCCCTGTACACTGTCTGTACCCCACTCCGTGCACTGTCTGTACCCCTCCCTGTACACTGTCTGTACCCCTCCCTGGACACTGTCTGTACCCCTCTCTGTACACTGTCTGTACCCCTCTCTGTACACTGTCTGTACCCCTCCCTGTACACTGTCTGGGCCCCACTCCGTGCACTGTCTGTACCTCACTCTGTACACTGTCTGTACCCCTCCCTGTACACTGTCTGTACGCCACTCTGTACACTGTCTGTACCCCTCCCTGGACACTGTCTGTACCCCACTCTGTACACTGTCTGTACCCCTCTCTGTACACTGTCTGTACCCCACTCTGTACACTGTCTGTACCACACTCTGTACACTGTCTGTACCCCTCCTTGTACACTGTCTGTACCCCACTCCGTGCACTGTCTGTACCCCTCCCTGTGCACTGTCTGTACCCCTCCCTGTACACTGTCTGTACCCCTCCTTGTACACTGTCTGTACCCCACTCCGTGCACTGTCTGTACCCCTCCCTGTACACTGTCTGTACCCCTCCCTGTGCACTGTCTGTACCCCTCTCTGTACACTGTCTGTACCCCCTCCCTGTGCACTGTCTGTACCCCTCCCTGTACACTGTCTGTACCCCTCCCTGTACACTGTCTGTACCCCTCTCTGTACACTGTCTGTACCCCTCTCTGTACACTGTCTGTACCCCTCCCTGTACACTGTCTGTACCCCTCCCTGGACACTGTCTGTACCCCTCCCTGTACACTGTCTGTACCCCTCTCTGTACACTGTCTGTACCCCTCCCTGTACACTGTGTGTTCCCCACTCTGTACACTGTCTGTACCCCTCCCTGTACACTGTCTGTACGCCACTCTGTACACTGTCTGCACCCCTCCCTGGGCACTGCCTGTACCCCTCCCTGTACACTGTCTGTACCCGACTCTGTACACTGTCTGTACCCCTCCTTGTACACTGTGTGTACCCCACTCTGTACACTGTCTGTACCCCTCTCTGTACACTGTCTGTACCCCTCTCTGTACACTGTCTGTACCCCTCCCTGTACACTGACTGTACCCCTCCCTGTACACTGTCTGTACCCCTCTCTGTACACTGTCTGTACCCCTCCCTGTACACTGCCTGTACCACACTCTGTACACTGCCTGTACCCCACTCCGTGCACTGTCTGTACCCCTCCCTGTACACTGTCTGTACCCCTCCCTGTACACTGTCTGTACCCCACTCTGTACATTGCCTGTACCCCTCCCTGTACACTGCCTGTACCCCTCCCTGTACACTGTCTGTACCTCACTCTGTACACTGTCTGTACCCCTCCCTGGACACTGTCTGTACCCCACTCTGTACATTGCCTGTACCCCTCCCTGGACACTGCCTGTACCCCACTCTGTACACTGCCTGTACCCCACTCTGTACACTGTCTGTACCCCTCCCTGTACACTGTCTGTACCCCTCCCTGTACACTGTCTGTACCCCTCCCTGTACACTGTCTGTACCTCACTCTGTACACTGTCTGTACCCCTCCCTGTACACTGTCTGTACCCCTCCCTGGACACTGTCTGTACCCCACTCTGTACACTGTCTGTACCCCTCCCTGTACACTGTCGGTACCCCTCCCTGTACACTGTCTGTAACACTCTCTGTACACTCTCTGGACCCCTCCCTGTACACTGTCTGTACCCCTCTCTGTACACTATCTGTAACACTCTCTGTACACAGTCTGTACCCCTCCCTGTACACTGCCTGTACCCCACTCTGTACACTGCCTGTACCCCACTCCGTGCACTGTCTGTACCCCTCCCTGTACACTGTCTGTAACCCTCCCTGTACACTGTCTGTACCCCACTCTGTACATTGCCTGTACCCCTCCCTGTACACTGCCTGTACCCCTCCCTGTACACTGTCTGTACCTCACTCTGTACACTGTCTGTACCCCTCCCTGGACACTGTCTGTACCCCACTCTGTACACTGCCTGTACCCCACTCTGTACACTGTCTGTACCCCTCCCTGTACACTGTCTGTACCCCTCCCTGTACACTGTCTGTACCTCACTCTGTACACTGTCTGTACCCCTCCCTGTACACTGTCTGTACCCCTCCCTGTACACTGTCTGTACCCCACTCTGTACACTGTCTGTACCCCTCCCTGTACACTGTCTGTACCTCACTCTGTACACTGTCTGTACCCCTCCCTGTACACTGTCTGTACCCCTCCCTGTACACTGTCTGTACCTCACTCTGTACACTGTCTGTACCCCTCCCTGTACACTGTCTGTACCCCTCCCTGTACACTGTCTGTACCCCACTCTGTACACTGTCTGTACCCCTCCCTGTACACTGTCGGTACCCCTCCCTGTACACTGTCTGTAACACTCTCTGTACACTCTCTGGACCCCTCCCTGTACACTGTCTGTACCCCACTCTGTACACTGTCTGTACCCCTCCCTGTACACTGTCTGTAACACTCTCTGTACACTGTCTGTACCCAACTCTGTACAATGTCTGTACCCCACGCTGTACACTGTCTGTACCCCACTCTGTACAATGTCTGTACCCCACGCTGTACACTGTCTGTACGCCTCCCTGTACACTGTCTGTACCCCTCCCTGTACACTGTCTGTGCCACTCTCTGTACACTGTCTGTACCCCTCTCTGTACACTCTCTGTACCCCTCCCTGTACACTGTCTGTACCCCTCCCTGTACACTGTCTGTACCACACACTGTAACTGTCTGTGCCCCTCTCTGTACACTGTCTGTGCCCCTCCCTGTACACTGTCTGTACCACACTCTGTACACTGTCTGTACCCCTCTCTGTACACTGTCTGTACCCCTCTCTATACACTGTCTCTACCCCTCCCTGTACACTGTCTGTGCCCCTCTCTGTACACTGCCTGTACCACACTCTGTACACTGTCTGTACCCCTCCATGTACACTGTCTGTACCCCTCTCTGTACACTGTCTCTACCCCTCCCTGTACACTGTCTGTGCCCCACTCCGTGCACTGTCTGTACCCCACTCTGTACACTGTCTGTACCCCTCCCTGTACACTGTCTGTACCCCTCCCTGTACACTGTCTGTACCCCTCTCTGTACACTGTCTCTACCCCTCCCTGTACACTGTCTGTACCCCTCCCTGTACACTGTCTGTGCCCCTCTCTGTACACTGCCTGTACCACACTCTGTACACTGTCTGTGCCCCTCTCTGTACACTGTCTCTACCCCTCCCTGTACACTGTCTGTGCCCCTCTCTGTACACTGCCTGTACCACACTCTGTACACTGTCTGTGCCCCTCTCTGTACACTGTCTCTACCCCTCCCTGGACACTGTCTGTACCCCTCCCTGTACACTGTCTGTACCCCTCCATGTACACTGTCTGTACCCCTCTCTGTACACTGTCTCTACCCCTCCCTGTACACTGTCTGTGCCCCACTCCGTGCACTGTCTGTACCCCACTCTGTACACTGTCTGTACCCCTCCCTGTACACTGTCTGTACCCCTCCCTGTACACTGTCTGTACCCCTCCCTGTACACTGTCTGTACCTCACTCTGTACACTGTCTGTACCCCTCCCTGTACACTGTCTGTACCCCTCCCTGTACACTGTCTGTGCCCCACTCCGTGCACTGTCTGTACCCCTCCCTGTACACTGTCTGTACCCCTCTCTGTACACTGTCTGTACCCCTCCCTGTACACTGTCTGTACCCCTCTCTGTACACTGTCTCTACCCCTCCCTGTACACTGTCTGTGCCCCACTCCGTGCACTGTCTGTACCCCTCCCTGTACACTGTCTGTACCCCTCCCTGTACACTGTCTGTACCCCACTCCGTGCACTGTCTGTACCCCTCCCTGTACACTGTCTGTACCTCACTCTGTACACTGCCTGTACCCCTCCCTGGACACTGCCTGTACCCCACTCTGTACACTGTCTGTACCCCACTCTGTACACTGTCTGTACCCCTCCCTGTACACTGTCTGTACCCCTCTCTGTACACTGTCTGTACCCCTCTCTGTGCACTGTCTGTACCCCTCCCTGTACACTGTCTGTACCCTTCCCTGTACACTGTCTGTACCCCACTCCGTGCACTGTCTGTACCCCTCCCTGTACACTGTCTGTACCTCACTCTGTACACTGCCTGTACCCCTCCCTGGACACTGCCTGTACCCCACTCTGTACACTGTCAGTACCCCTCCCTGTACACTGTCTGTACCCCTCCCTGGACACTGCCTGTACCCCACTCTGTACACTGTCTGTACCCCACTCTGTACACTGTCTGTACCCCTCCCTGGACACTGCCTGTACCCCACTCTGTACACTGTCTGTACCCCACTCTGTACACTGTCTGTACCCCTCCCTGTACACTGTCTGTACCCCACTCTGTACACTGTCTGTACCCCACTCTGTACACTGTCTGTACCCCTCCCTGTACACTGTCTGTACCTCACTCTGTACACTGTCTGTACCCCTCCCTGGACACTGCCTGTACCCCACTCTGTACACTGTCTGTACCCCACTCTGTGCACAGTCTGTACCCCTCCTTGTACAATGTCAGTAACCCTCCCTGTACACTGTCTGTACCCCTCCCTGTACACTGTCTGTACCCCTCCCTGTACACTGTCTGTACCCCACTCCGTGCACTGTCTGTACCCCTCCCTGTACACTGTCTGTACCCCTCCCTGGACACTGTCTGTACCCCTCTCTGTACACTGTCTGTACCCCTCTCTGTACACTGTCTGTACCCCTCCCTGTACAATGTCTGTACCCCTCCCTGTACACTGTCTTTACCCCTCCCTGAACACTGTCTGTACCCCTCCCTGTACAATGTCTGTACCCCACGCTGTACACTGTCTGTACCCCTCCCTGTACACTGTCTGCACCTCACTCTGTACACTGTCTGTACCCCTCCCTGTACACTGTCTGTACCCCTCCCTGGACACTGCCTGTACCCCACTCTGTACACTGTCTGTACCCCACTCTGTACACTGTCTGTACCCTTCCCTGCACACTGTCTGTACCCCACTCCGTGCACTGTCTGTACCCCTCCCTGTACACTGTCTGTACCTCACTCTGTACACTGTCTGTACCCCACTCTGTACACTGTCTGTACCCCTCCCTGTACACTGTCTGTACCCCTCTCTGTACACTGTCTGTACCCCTCTCTGTGCACTGTCTGTACCCCTCCCTGTACACTGTCTGTACCCCACTCTGTACACTGTCTGTACCCCACTCTGTACACTGTCTGTACCCCTCCCTGTACACTGTCTGTACCCCTCTCTGTGCACTGTCTGTACCCCTCCCTGTACACTGTCTGTACCCTTCCCTGCACACTGTCTGTACCCCACTCCGTGCACTGTCTGTACCCCTCCCTGTACACTGTCTGTACCTCACTCTGTACACTGCCTGTACCCCTCCCTGGACACTGCCTGTACCCCACTCTGTACACTGTCAGTACCCCTCCCTGTACACTGTCTGTACCCCTCCCTGGACACTGCCTGTACCCCACTCTGTACACTGTCTGTACCCCACTCTGTACACTGTCTGTACCCCACTCTGTACACTGTCTGTACCCCTCCCTGTACACTGTCTGTACCCCACTCTGTACACTGTCTGTACCCCACTCTGTACACTGTCTGTACCCCTCCCTGTACACTGTCTGTACCTCACTCTGTACACTGTCTGTACCCCTCCCTGTACACTGTCTGTACCCCACTCTGTACACTGTCTGTACCCCACTCTGTACACTGTCTGTACCCCTCCCTGTACACTGTCTGTACCTCACTCTGTACACTGTCTGTACCCCTCCCTGTACACTGTCTGTACCCCACTCTGTACACTGTCTGTACCCCTCCCTGGACACTGCCTGTACCCCACTCTGTACACTGTCTGTACCCCACTCTGTACACTGTCTGTACCCCTCCCTGTACACTGTCTGTACCCCACTCTGTACACTGTCTGTACCCCACTCTGTACACTGTCTGTACCCCTCCCTGTACACTGTCTGTACCTCACTCTGTACACTGTCTGTACCCCTCCCTGGACACTGCCTGTACCCCACTCTGTACACTGTCTGTACCCCACTCTGTGCACAGTCTGTACCCCTCCTTGTACAATGTCAGTAACCCTCCCTGTACACTGTCTGTACCCCTCCCTGTACACTGTCTGTACCCCTCCCTGTACACTGTCTGTACCCCTCCATGTACACTGTCTGTACCCCTCCCTGGACACTGTCTGTACCCCTCTCTGTACACTGTCTGTACCCCTCTCTGTACACTGTCTGTACCCCTCCCTGTACACTGTCTGGGCCCCACTCCGTGCACTGTCTGTACCTCACTCTGTACACTGTCTGTACGCTTCCCTGTACACTGTGTGTACCCCTCCCTGTACACTATCTGTACCCCTCCCTGTACACTGTCTGCACCCCTCTCTGTACAATGTCTGTACCCCACGCTGTACACTGTCTGTACCCCACGCTGTACACTGTCTGTACCCCACTCTGTACACTGTCTGTACCCCTCCCTGTACACAGTCTGTGCCCCTCTCTGTACACTGTCTGTACCCCACTCTGTACACTGTCTGTACCCCTCCCTGTACACTGTCTGTACCCCTCCCTGTACACTGTCTGTACCCCTCTCTGTACACTGTCTGTACCCCTAACTGTACACTGTCTGTACCCCTCCCTGTACACTGTTTGTACCCCTCTCTGTACACTGTCTGTACCCCACCCTGTACACTGTCTCTACCCCTCCCTGTACACTGTCTGTACCCCTCCCTGTACACTGTTTGTACCCCTCTCTGTACACTGTCTGTACCCCTCCTTGTACACTGTCTCTACCCCTCCCTGTACACTGTCTGTACCCCTCCATGTACACCGTCTGTAACCCTCCCTGTACACTGTCTGTAACCCTCCCTGTACACTGTCTGTACCCCTCCTTGTACACTGTCTCTACCCCTCCCTGTACACCGTCTGTAACCCTCCCTGTACACCGTCTGTAACCCTCCCTGTACACTGTCTGTACCCCTCTCTGTACACTGTCTGTACCCCTCCTTGTACACTGTCTCTACCCCTCCCTGTACACTGTCTGTACCCCTCCATGTACACTGTGTGTACCCCTCCCTGTACACTGTCTGTACCCCTCTCTGTATACTGTCTGTACCCCTCCCTATACACTGTCTGTACCCCTACCTGTACACTGTCTGTACCCCTCTCTGTACACTGTCTATACCCCTCTCTGTACACTGTCTGTACCCCTCCTTGTACACTGTGTGTACCCCACTCTGTACACTGTCTGTACCCCTCTCTGTACACTGTCTGTACCCCTCCCTGTACACTGTCTGTACCCCTCTCTGTACACTGTCTGTACCCCTCTCTGTATACTGTCTGTACCCCTCCCTATACACTGTCTGTACCCCTACCTGTACACTGTCTGTACCCCTCCCTGTACACTGTCTGCACCCCACTCTGTACACTGTCTGTACCCCTCCTTGTACACTGTCTGTACCCCTCCCTGTACACTGTCTGCACCCCTCCTTGTACACTGTCTGTACCCCTACCTGTACACTGTCTGTACCCATCTCTGTACACTGTCTGTACCCCTCCCTGTACACTGTCTGTACCCCTCCCTGTACACTGTCTGTACCCCTCCCTGTACACTGTCTGTACCCCACTCTGTACACTGTCTGCACCCCACTCTGTACACTGTCTGTGCCCCTCCTTGTACACTGTCTGTACCCCTCCCTGTACACTGTCTGTACCCCTCTCTGTACACTGTCTGTGCCCCTCCTTGTACACTGTCTGTACCCCTCCCTGTACACTGTCTGTACCCCTCTCTGTACACTGTCTGTACCCCTCCTTGTACACTGTCTGCACCCCTCCCTGTACACTGTCTGTACCCCTCTCTGTACACTGTCTGTACCCCTCCCTGTACACTGTCTGTACCCCTCCCTGTACACTGTCTGCACCCCTCTCTGTACACTGTCTGTACCCCTCTCTGTACACTGTCTGTACCCCTCCTTGTACACTGTCTGTACCCCTCCCTGTACACTGTCTGTACCCCTCCCTGTACACTGTCTGTGCCCCTCCTTGTACACTGTCTGTACCCCTCCCTGTACACTGTCTGTACCCCTCCCTGTACACTGTCTGTACCCCGCCCTGTACACTGTCTGTACCCCTCCCTATACACTGTCTGTACCCCTCTCTGTACACTGTCTTTACCCCTCCTTGTACACTGTCTGTACCCCTCCCTGTACACTGTCTGCACCCCTCACTGTACACTGTCTGTACCCCGCCCTGTACACTGTCTTTACCCCTCCTTGTACACTGTCTGTACCCCTCCCTGTACACTGTCTGCACCCCTCACTGTACACTGTCTGTACCCCGCCCTGTACACTGTCTGTACCCCTCCCTATACACTGTCTGTACCCCTCCTTGTACACTGTCTGTACCCCTCCCTGTACGCTGTCTGTACCCCTCCTTGTACACTGTCTGTACCCCTCCCTGTACACTGTCTGCACCCCTCCCTGTACACTGTCTGTACCCCTCTCTGTACACTGTCTGTACCCCTCCTTGTACACTGTCTGTACCCCTCCCTGTACACTGTCTGCACCCCTCCCTGTACACTGTCTGTACCCCTCCCTGTACACTGTCTGTACCTCACTCTGTACACTGTCTGTACCCCTCCCTGTACACTGTCTATACCCCTCTCTGTACACTGTCTGTACACCTCCCTGTACACTGTCTGCACCCCTCCCTGTACACTGTCTGTACCCCTCCCTGTACACTGTCTGTACCTCACTCTGTACACTGTCTGTACCCCTCCCTGTACACTGTCTGCACCCCTCTCTGTACACTGTCTGTACCCCTCCCTGTACACTGTCTGCACCCCTCCCTGTACACTGTCTGTACCCCTCCCTGTACACTGTCTGTACCTCACTCTGTACACTGTCTGTACCCCTCCCTGTACACTGTCTGCACCCCTCTCTGTACACTGTCTGTACCCCTCCCTGTACACTGTCTGTACCCCTCCTTGTACACTGTCTGTACCCCTCCCTGTACACTGTCTGTACCCGACACTGTACACTGTCTGTACCCCTCCTTGTACACTGTCTGTACCCCTCCCTGTACACTGTCTGTACCCCTCCCTGTACACTGTCTGTACCCCTCCTTGTACACTGTCTGTGCCCCTCCTTGTACACTGTCTGTACCCCTCCCTGTACACTGTCTGTACCCTTCCCTGTACACTGTCTGTACCCCTCCTTGTACACTGTCTGTGCCCCTCCTTGTACACTGTCTGTACCCCTCCCTGTACACTGTCTGCACCCCTCTCTGTACACTGTCTGTACCCCTCCTTGTACACTGTCTGTACCCCTCCCTGTACACTGTCTGCACCCCTCTCTGTACACTGTCTGTACCCCTCCTTGTACACTGTCTGTACCCCTCCCTGTACACTGTCTGCACCCCTCACTGTACACTGTCTGTACCCCGCCCTGTACACTGTCTGTACCCCTCTCTGTACACTGTCTGTACCCCTCCTTGTACACTGTCTGTACCCCTCCCTGTACACTGTCTGTACCCCTCCCTGTACACTGTCTGTACCCCTCCTTGTACACTGTCTGTACCCCTCCCTGTACGCTGTCTGTACCCCTCCTTGTACACTGTCTGTACCCCTCCCTGTACACTGTCTGTACCCGACACTGTACACTGTCTGTACCCCTCCCTGTACACTGTCTGTACCCCTCCTTGTACACTGTCCGTACCCCTCCCTGTACACTGTCTGTACCCCTCCCTGTACACTGTCTGTACCCCTCCTTGTACACTGTCTGTGCCCCTCCTTGTACACTGTCTGTACCCCTCCTTGTACACTGTCTGTACCCTTCCCTGTACACTGTCTGTACCCCTCCTTGTACACTGTCTGTGCCCCTCCCTGTACAGTCTGTACCCCTCCCTGTACACTGTCTGTACCACTCCCTGTACACTGTCTGTACCACTCCCTGTACACTGTCTGTACCCCTCCCTGTACACTGTCTGTACCCCTCCCTGTACACTGTCTGCACCCCACTCTGTACACTGTCTGTACCCCTCCTTGTACACTGTCTGTACCCCTCCCTGTACACTGTCTGTACCCCTCCTTGTACACTGTCTGTACCCCTCCCTGTACACTGTCTGTACCCCTCCTTGTACACTGTCTGTACCCCTCCCTGTACACTGTCTGCACCCCACTCTGTACACTGTCTGTACCCCTCCTTGTACACTGTCTGTACCCCTCCCTGTACACTGTCTGTACCCCTCCTTGTACACTGTCTGTACCCCTCCCTGTACACTGTCTGCACCCCTCTCTGTACACTGTCTGCACCCCTCTCTGTACACTGTCTGTACCCCTCCCTGTACACTGTCTGTACCCCTCCCTGTACACTGTCTGTACCCCTCCCCGTACACTGTCTGTACCCCTCCCTGTACACTGTCTGTGCCCCTCCTTGTACACTGTCTGTACCCCTCCCTGTACACTGTCTGCACCCCTCTCTGTACACTGTCTGTACCCCTCCTTGTACACTGTCTGTACCCCTCCTTGTACACTGTCTGTACCCCTCCCTGTACACTGTCTGTACCCCTCCCTGTACACTGTCTGCACCCCTCCCTGTACACTGTCTGTACCCCTCCCTGTACACTGTCTGTGCCCCTCCTTGTACACTGTCTGTACCCCTCTCTCTACACTGTCTGTACCCCTACCTGTACACTGTCTGTACCCCACTCCGTGCACTGTCTGTACCCCTCTCTTTACACTGTCTGTACCCCTCCCTGTACACTGACTGTACCCCACTCTGTACACTCTCTGTACCGCTCCCTGTACACTGTGTGTACCACTCTCTGTATACTGTCTGTACCCTTCCTTATACAATGTGTGTTCCCCACTCTGTACACTGTCTGTACCCCTCCCTGTACACTGTCTGTACCCCTCCCTGTACACTGTCTGTACCCCACTCTGTACACCGTCTGTACCCCTCCCTGTACACTGTCTGTACCCCTCCCTGTACACTGTCTGTACCCCTCTCTGTACACTGTCTGTACCCCTCCTTGTACACTGTCTGTACCCCTCCCTGTACACTGTCTGTACTCCTCTCTGTACACTGTCTGTACCCCTAACTGTACACTGTCTGTACCCCTCCCTGTACACTGTCTGTACCCCTCTCTGTACACTGTCTGTACCCCTACCTGTACACTGTCTGTACTCCTCCTTGTACACTGTCTGTAACCCTCCCTGTACACTGTCTGCACCCCTCCCTGTACACTGTCTGTACCCCCTCCCTGTACACTGTCTGTACCCCTCTCTGTACACTGTCTGTAACCCTCTATCTACACTGTCTGTACCCCTCCATGTACACTGTCTGTACCCCTCCCTGTACACTGTCTGTACCCCTCTCTGTCCACTGTCTGTACCCCTACCTGTACACTGTCTGTACCCCTCCCTGTACACTGTCTGTACCCCTCTCTGTACACTGTCTGTAACCCTCTATCTACACTGTCTGTACCCCTCCATGTACACTGTCTGTACCCGTCCTTGTACACTGTCTGTACCCCTCCCTGTACACTGTCTGTACCCCTCTCTGTACACTGTCTGTACCCCTACCTGTACACTGTCTGTACCCCTCCCTGTACACTGTCTGTACCCCTCTCTGTACACTGTCTGTACCCCTACCTGTACACTGTCTGTACCCCTCCCTGTACACTGTCTGTACCCCTCCCTGTACACTGTCTGTACCCCTCTCTGTACACTGTCTGTACCCCTACCTGTACACTGTCTGTACCCCTCCCTGTACACTGTCTGTACCCCTACCTGTACACTGTCTGTACCCCTCTCTGTACACTGTCTGTAACCCTCTATCTACACTGTCTGTACCCCTCCATGTACACTGTCTGTACCCCTCTCTGTACACTGTCTGTACCCCTCCCTGTACACTGTCTGTACCCCTCTCTGTACACTGTCTGTACCCCTCCTTGTACACTGTCTCTACCCCTCCCTGTACACTGTCTGTACCCCTCCTTGCACACTGTCTGTACCCCTCCCTGTACACTGTCTGTACCCCTCTCTGTACACTGTCTGTACCCCTACCTGTACACTGTCTGTACCCCTCCCTGTACACTGTCTGTACCCCTACCTGTACACTGTCTGTACCCCTCTCTGTACACTGTCTGTAACCCTCTATCTACACTGTCTGTACCCCTCCATGTACACTGTCTGTACCCCTCTCTGTACACTGTCTGTACCCCTACCTGTTCACTGTCTGTACCCCTCCCAGTACACTGTCTGTACCCCTCTCTGTACACTGTCTGTACCCCTCTATCTACACTGTCTGTACCCCTCCATGTACACTGTCTGTACCCCTCTCTGTACACTGTCTGTACCCCTCTCTGTACACTGTCTGTAACCCTCTATCTACACTGTCTGTACCCCTCCCTGTACACTGTCTGTATCCCTCCCTGTACACTATCTGTACCCCACTCTGTACACTGTCTGTACCCCTCCCTGCACACTATCTGTACCCCTCTCTGTACACTGTCTGTACCCCTCCCTGTACACTGTCTGTACCCCTCTCTGTACACTGTCTGTACCCCTCCTTGTACACTGTCTCTACCCCTCCCTGTACACTGTCTGTACCCCTCCTTGCACACTGTCTGTACCCCTCCCTGTACACTGTCTGTACCCCTCTCTGTACACTGTCTGTACCCCTACCTGTACACTGTCTGTACCCCTCCCTGTACACTGTCTGTACCCCTCTCTGTACACTGTCTGTAACCCTCTATCTACACTGTCTGTACCCCTCCCAGTACACTGTCTGTACCCCTCTCTGTACACTGTCTGTACCCCTCTATCTACACTGTCTGTACCCCTCCATGTACACTGTCTGTACCCCTCTCTGTACACTGTCTGTACCCCTCTATCTACACTGTCTGTACCCCTCCCTGTACACTGTCTGTATCCCTCCCTGTACACTATCTGTACCCCACTCTGTACACTGTCTGTATCCCTCCCTGTACACTATCTGTACCCCACTCTGTACACTGTCTGTACCCCTGCCTGATTCTCTGGATTGCTGTAATGATCATTCAGTTTAAGGAGCACAAGTCGACCAGAGAAAATAAACTAAAATGAGAATTTCTTTGTCAGATCCCCCAAATCTGATTGAGTATTGAAAAGTTCCCATTGTGTTTGTGGGAGAGTGATGTCAGGTCAGAGGGGAATCTGGTGGGAAGTGGGACCGACAGTGTCTCCATTGGCAGAGCAGTAGGCCCCTGGTTCCAACATAGAACATAGAAAAGTACAGCACAGAACAGGCCCTTAGGCCCACGATGTTGTGCCGAGATTTAATCCTCATGTAAAATATAGTAACTTAACCTATACACCCCTCAACTCACTGCTATCCATGTGCATATCCAACAGTCACTTAAATGTCCCCAATGACTCTGCGTCCACCACCACCGCTGGCACCGCATTCCATGTATTCACAACTCTCTGCGTAAAGAACCTTCCTCCTAATATCTTCAAACTATGACCCCTCGTACCAGTCAATCCTGCCCTGGGGAAAAGTCTCTGGCTATTGACTCTATCCATCCCTCTCATTACCTTGTACACCTTGATCAGATCTCCTCTCTTCCTCCTTCTCTCCAGAGAGAAAAGTCTGAGCTTAGTCAACCTTTCTTCATAAGGCAAGCCCTCCAGTCCAGGCAGCATCCTGGTAAACCTTCTTTGCACACTCCCCAAAGCCTCTGTATCTTTCCTATAGTAGGGTGACCAAAACTGGACACAATATTCCAAGTGTGGTCTCACCAGGGACTTGTAGAGCTGCAGCAAAACCTCACGGCTCTTAAACTCGATCCCCCTGTTAATGAAACACCATATGCTTTCTTAACAACCCTATCCACTTGCGTGGCAACTTTGAGGGATCTATGTACTTGCACACCCAGATCCCTCTGTTCCTCCACTCTGCCAAGAATCCTGTCTTTAATCCTATTTTCAGCATTCGAGTTCGACCTTCCAAAAAGCATCACTTCACATTTATCCAGGTTGAACTCCATCTGCCATTTCTCAGCCCAGCTCTGCATCCTGTCTATGTCGCACTGCAGCCTGCAATAGCCCTCTATACTATCGATGACACCTCCAACCTTTGTGTGATCTGCAAATTTACTAACCCACTCCTCAACCTCCTCATCCAAGTCATTTATAAAAACTACAAAGAGCAGAGGCCCAAGAACAGAGCCCTGCGGGACGCCACTCAACACTGTCCTCCAGGCAGAATATTTTCCATCTACAACCACTCTCTGCCTTCTGTCAGCCAACCAATTCTGAATCCAGATAGCCCAATCTCCCTGTATCCCATACTTCCTGACTTTATGAATGAGCCTACTGTCGGGAACCCTATTAAATGCCTTGCTGAAGTCCATGGTTCTTGGGTTTTATTCACTTGTGAGATGTGCATCACAGGCTGGGCCAGTATTTCTTGCCCATCCCTAACTGCCCCTTGAGAAGGTGGGATTGAGCTGCCAAGTGGTTGATACAACTGAGTGTTTCACTTGGCCATTTCCGAGGGCAGTCAGAGGGGCAGCCACGTTGCTGTGGGTCTAGATTCACATGAAGACCAGACCAGGAGAGGACACGACATGAGTAAACCAGATTAGTGAACCAAAAATCCACAATGTTTCATGGTCATCAATACAACCAACAGCAAAGTATAATCCAGCCCAGGAACAGGCCCTTCGGCCCTCCAAGCCTGAGCCGATCCAAGTGTACTGTCTAAACCTGTCGGTCAATTTCTAAGCATCTGTATCCCTCTGCTCCCCACCTGCTCATGCATCTGTCCAGACGCATCTTAAATGAATCTACCGTGCCTGCCTCTACCACCTCTCCTGGCAACGCGCTCCAAACGCCCACCACCCTCTGTGTGAAGTACTTGGCGCGTGTATCTCCCTTAAACTTTCACCTCTCACCTTGAAAGCGTGACCTCTGATTATTGAATCCCTCACCCTGGGAAAAAGCTTATCTCTATCCACCCTGTCTATACCCTTCGTGATTTTGTAAACCACAATCAGGTCCCCCCTCAATCTCCTTTATTCTAATGAAAACAATTCTAACCTACTCAACCTCTCTTCATAGCTCGCACCTTCCATACCAGGCAACATCCTCGTAAACCTTCTCTGCACCCTCTCTAAAGCGTCCACATCCTATTGGTAATGTGGCGACCAGAACTGTACACAGTATTCTAAATGCGGCCAAACCAATGTCTTGTACAATTTTAACATGACCTGCCAGCTCTTATACTCAATACCCCGTCCGATGAAGGCAAGCATACCATATGCCTTCTTGACCACTCTATCCACCTGTGCAGCAACCTTCAGGGTACAATGGACCTGCACTCCCAGATCTCTCTGCTCATCAACTTTTCCCAAGGCTCTTCCATTCATTGTATAATTTGCTCGAGAATTGGTCTTTCCTAAATACATCACCTCACATTTGTCTGGATTGAACTCCATCTGCCACTTTTCCACCCAACTCTCCAGTCTGTCTGTATCCTCCTGTATTCTCTGACGGTCCCTTATGCTTTCTGCTACTCCACCAATCTTTATGTCACCTGCAAACTTGCTGATCATACCAACAGTGCCCTCTTCCAGATCATTTATGTATATTACAAACAACAGTAGCCCCAGCACTGACCCCTGTGGAACACCACTGGTCACCTTTCTCCATTTCGAGATACTCCCTTCAACTACTACTCTCTGTCTCCTGTTGCTCAACCAGTTCTTTATCCACCGAGCTAGAACCCCCTGCACACCATGTGACTTCACTTTCTCCAATCATCTACCAGTGGGGAACCTTATCAAATGCCTTTCTAAAGTCCATGTATATGACATCTACAGCCCTTCCTTCATCTAACAACTTGGTCACTTCCACGAAGAACTCTATTAAGTTGGAAAGGCACGATCTCGCCTGTACAAAACCATGTTGCCTCTCACTGATAAGCCCATTCTTTTCTAAATATAAATAGATCCTATCCCTCAGTACCTTCTCCAACCTTCCCACCACTGACGTCAGGCTGACTGGTTTGTACTTACCTGGAATGTACAGGGGGACAACATGAGCAACCCTCCAGTCCTCTGGCACCTCACCTGTTTAAGGATGCTACAAAGATATCTGTCAGGGCCCCAGCTATTTCCTCTCTCGCCTCCCTCAGCAACCTGGGATAGATCCCATCCGGTCCTGGGGATTGGTCCACCTTTAGCCTATTAAATGGGCAATGAGGGGTATGTCTTGCATGGGCAATTTATTTGAGGGAGACGTAGTGATTAGTTGGTGCACAAATACGAGTTGGCTAATAGAGATCTCTTTGGTTCTTTTCAAGTTCAGGATTTTATTCAGAAAAAGACCACACTTTGGACTGAGTAACCCTCTCTCTAAGTCGGATTTGCAGGGATAATTGCTCAGAGTACACTCTCCGTCAGTACTTTATATCATCAATTGGGGGGTGCCCCCTCAGATGAGTCTGATCGGGAGGGAGATGGAGAGAGAGAGAGAGAGCTGGGTGTTGAAGTCTCCTCAGAGCCATGGGAGGATATTTGGGAGAATGTAAGGGAGATACCAATTTGTAATCAGACCCATGCTTTACAGTTGAAGATTCTCCACAGGGTCCACTTGGCTCTGAACCGTTTGTCAAAATTTAAACCAGGGGTATCTTCAGCATTTCCCAAGGCTTTCCCAAGGTCTGCACGGGAACTCTTACCCATTGTCTCTGGTCCTGTGGTAGGCTTCAAACATACTGGAGTGCTGTGGGAGGTGCAATGGAGAGGATTTTAGGTGTAGGGGTGGAGAAGGCCCAGAGATGTAGAGGAAAGGATAGCAAAGATGATTCTCGATAGGAGTGAGAGAGACAGGGTAGTTGTCATGGGGGACTTCAACTATCCAAATATTGACTGGGATCACTACAGTACGAGTACTATAGATGGGTCAGTTTTTGTCCAGTGTGTGCAGGAGGGCTTCCTGACACAGTATGTAGACAGGCCAACAAGGGGAGAAGCCACATTAGATTTAGTACTGGGTAATGAGCCCGGCCAGGTGTTAGACTTGGAAGTAGGTGAGCTCTTTGGAGACAACGATCACAATTCTGTCAGGTTTACTTTAGTGATGGAAAGGGATAGGTGTACTCCACCGAGCAAGAGTTACAGCTGGGGGAAGGGAAATTACGATGCAATTAGGAAAGATTTAGGAAGTGTAGAATGGGGAAGGAAACTGCAGGGGATGAGCACATTAAAAATGTGGAGCTTATTCAAGGAAAAGCTCCTGTGTGTCCGAGATAAGTATGTACCTGTCAGGCAGGGAGGAAGATATAGAACGCGTGAGCCGTGGTTTACTAAGGAAGTGGAATCCCTGGTCAAGAAGAAGAAGGCTTATGTTAGGACAAAATGTGAAAACTCAGTTAGGACCCTTGAGGGTTACAAGGAAATCAGGAAAGACCTAAAATGAGAGCTCAGAAGAGCCAGGAGGAGACATGAGAAGTTGTTGGCGGATAGCATCAGGGTTAACCCCAAGGCTTTCCATAGGTATGTCAGGAATAAAAGAATGACAAGAGTTAAATTGGGGCCAATCAAGGATAATAGTGGGAAGTTGTGTGTGGAGTTAGAGGAGATAGGGGAAGCAATAAATATTTTCAACAGTGTTCACTGTAGAAAATGAAAATGTTGGCATCGAAGATAGAGACACTTGCATCAAGACTAGAAGAGATTGAGGTTCACAAGGAAGAGGTATTAGAAATATTGCAGAGTGTGAAAATAGACAAGTCCCCTGGGCCAGATGGGATCTATCCTGGGATCCTCTGGGAAGCAAGGGAAGAGATTGCCGAGCCTTTGGCATTGATCTTCAGATCATCATTGTCTACAGGAATAGTGCCTGAGGACTGGAGGATAGCAAATGTGGTTCCCTTGTTCAAAAAGGGGAGTAGAGACAACCCTGGTAATTACAGACTAGTGAGTCTCACTTCAGTTGTTGGTAAAGTGTTGGAAAAGGTTATAAAAGAGATAGGATTTATAACCATCTAGAAAAGAATAATCTGATCAGGGACAGTCAGCACGGTTTTGGGAAGGGTAGGTCGTGCCTAACAAACCTTATTGACTTTCTTGACAAAGTGACCAAACAGGTAGATGAGAGTAAACCGGTTGATGTGGTGTATATGGATTTCAGCAAGGCGTTCGATAAGGTTTCCCACAGTAGGCTATTGTACAAAATGTGGAGGAATGGGACTGTGGGAGACATAGCAGTTTGGATCAGGAATTGGCTTGCTGAAAGAAAACAGAGGGTTGTAGTTGATGGAACATGTTCATCTTGGTGTCCAGTTACTAGCGGCGTTTTGCAAGGGTTGGTGTTGGGTCCACTGCTGTTCATCATTTTTATAAATGACCTGGATGAGGGCTTAGAAGGGTGGGTTAGTAAATGTGCAGACAACACTAAGGTCGGTGGAGTTGTGGATAGTGACGAAGGATATAGTAGGTTGCAGAGAGACATAGATAGGAGACAGAGCTGGGCTGAGAGGTGGCAAATGGAGTTTAATGTGGACAAGTGTGAGGTGATACACTTTGGATGGAGTAATCAGAATGCAAAGTACTGGGCTAATGGTAAGATTCTTGGGAGTGCAGATGAGCAGAGAGATCTCGGTATCCAGGTACACAGATCCCTGAAAGTTGCCACCCAGATTGACAGGGTTGTTAAGAAGGCATACAGTGTTTTGGCCTTTATTAATAGAGGGATTGAGTTCCAGAACCAGGAGGTTTTGCTACAGCTGTACAAAACTCTGGTGCGGCCGCACTTGGAGTATTGTGTACAGTTCTGGTCACCGCATTATAAGGAGGATGTGGAAGCTTTGGAAAGTGTGCAGAGGAGATTTACGAGGATGTTGCCTGGTATGGTGGGAAGGTCTTACGAGGAAAAGCTGAGGGACTTGAGGCTGTTCTCGCTAGAGAGAAGAAGGTTGAGAGGTGACTTAATAGAGACATACAAGATAATCAGAGGACTAGATAGGGTGGACAGGGAGAGCCTTTTTCCAAGTATGGGGACGGCGAGCACGAGGGGACGCAACTTTAAAGTGAGGGGAGATAGGTATAAGACAGATGTCAGAGGTAGTTTATTTACTCAGAGTAGTAAGGGCATGGAATGCTTTACCTGCATCGGTAGTAGATTCGCCAACTTTAAGTGCATTTAAGTCGTCATTGGACATGTATATGGACGTACATGGAATAGTGTAGGTGGGATGGGCTTCAGATTAGTATGATAGGGCGGCGCAACATCGAGGGCCGAAGGGCCTGTACTGCGCTGTAATGTTCTATGTTCTATCTCTCTCCTTTTGGGCCGACCCACTGTGTTTCCTGCAGACGCGCATCAGAAAAAACTTTTCAATATTCTCACATTCTGGGCAAGGAAGAATACCTTGCGAGGTTGGGTATGTGAAAACCCCCCCCGGGCCTGTCGGGTTGGCGGGAGATTGTTACGGAGCATATTCCCCTGGATCTTCTCACAAATATGGTACACCACAAAACTGAGAATTTTTATAAGACAAGGCAGCCCTTTTTTGGAATACCTGGGCACAGATTTACCTGCCACACTAACAAGGGCTTTTATACAGCTGTAATGATTGTATTTTATGAGTTCAATATCCAGGGAGGGGGAGCTGTGAAGGTATGAGCGTTTTGTTTGGCTGGGCTGAGTTATTACTATTATTTGTTGTTGGTTATTTATTTATTTAGTTAAATAGCCAGTTTGGTTTTTTTATTCTATATTTTTCTATATATGTTTATACATTTGTACCTGAGGGTGGGTTGGGGTTTATTTTTTATTTATGTTTTTTTGTACTGTTTTGAATTGTATTGTTTTGTACTTGTTGTAATATTAAAAAACCTATTTTTTCATTAAAAATATATTTTAAAAACAATCCTTTATCAAATCCCCTCTTAGCCTTCTTCTCTCCAGTGAGAACAGACCCAAGTATCTCAGCCTTTCCTCATAAGACCTTCCCTCCAGACCAGGCAACACCCTGGTAAATCTCCTCTGCACCTTTTCCAATGTTTCCACATCCTTCCCGAAATATGGGGACCAGAACTGTACACAATATTCCAAGTGTGGCCGCACCAGCGTTTTGTATAGTTGCAGCATGATATTGCGGTTCCGGAACTCAATCCCTCTACCAATGAAACCTAACACACCGTATGCCGCCTTAACAGCACTATCCACCTGGGGGGCAACTTTCAGGGATCTATGTACATGGGACTCCAAGATCCCTCTGCACATCCACACTACCAAGAATCTTTCCATCGACCCAGTACTCTGCTTTCCTGTTATTCTTCCCAAAGTGCATCACCTCACATTTAGCTGCATTGAACTCCATTTGCCACCTCTCAGCCCAATTCTGCAGTTTATCCAAGTCCCCCTGCAACCTGTAACATTCTTCCACACTGACCACCACTCCACCGACTTTAGTGTTGTCTGCAAATTTACTAATCCATCCACCTATGTTATGCCTGCATCTAAGTCCACAGACCTCCCAACTCCTGTACTCAATACTCTGACCAATAAAGGAAAGCATACCAAACACCTTCTTCACTATCCTATCGACCTGCAACTCCACTTTCAAGGAGCTATGAACCTGCACTCCAAGGTCTCTTTGTTCAGCAACACTCCCGAGGACCTTACCATTAAGTGTATAAGTCCTGCTAAGATTTGCTTTCCTAAAATGCAGCACCTCGCATTTATCTGAATTAAACTCCATCTGCCACTTCTCAGCCCATTGGCCCATCACAGTAATGTGAGGGGATATGGAGTTAGGGATTGGACAGTGAAGTGAGGGGATATGGGGTTAGGGATTGGACAGTGATGTGAGGGGATATGGGGTTAGGGATTGGATACTGATGTGAGGGGATACGGGGTTAGGGATTGGTCAGTGATGACTCCCAGTGCTATGAGCTAATGAGGGCAGGAATAGGACGGCACGGTGGGCACGGTGGCACAGTGGTTAGCACTGCTGCCTCACAGCGCCAGAGACCCGGGTTCAATTCCTGCCTCAGGCGACTGACTGTGTGGAGTTTGCACATTCTCCCCGTGTCTGCGTGGGTTTCCTCCGGGTGCTCCGGTTTCCTCCCACAGTCCAAAGATGTGCAGGGTCAGGTGAATTGACCATGCTAAATTGCCCGTAATGTTAGGTAAGGGGTAAATGTAGGGGTATGGGTGGGTTATGATTCGGCGGGTCGGTGTGGACTTGTTGGGCTGAAGGGCCTGTTTCCACACTGTAATCTAATCTAAATCTAAATTCTAAATGAATATTTTGCATCAGTATTTACTGTGGAAAAGGATATGGAAGATATAGACTGTAGGGAAATAGATGGTGACATCTTGCAAAATGTCCACATTACAGAGGAGGAAGTGCTGGATGTCTTGAAACGGTTAGAGGTGGATAAATCCCCAGGACCTGATCAGGTGTACCCGAGAACTCTGTGGGAAGCTAGGGAAGTGATTGCTGGGCCTCTTGCTGAGATATTTATATCATCGATAGTCACAGGTGAGGTGCTGGAAGACTGGAGGTTGGCAAACGTGGTGCCACTGTTTAAGAAGGGTGGTAAAGACAAGCCAGGGAACTATAGACCAGTGAGGCTGACCTCGGTGGTGGGCAAGTTGTTGGAGGGAATCCTGAGGGACAGGATGTACATGTATTTGGAAAGGCAAGGACTGATTCGGGATAGTCAACATGGCTTTGTGTGTGGGAAATCATGTCTCACAAACTTGATTGAGTTTTTTGATGAAGTAACAAAGAAGATTGATGAGGGCAGAGCGGTAGATGTGATCTATATGGACTTCAGTAAGGCGTTCGACAAGGTTCCCCATGGGAGACTGATTAGCAAGGTTAGATCTCACGGAATACAGGGAGAACTAGCCATTTGGATACAGAACTGGCTCAAAGGTAGAAGTCAGAGGGTGGTGGTGGAGGGTTGTTTTTCAGACTGGAGGCCTGTGAGCATAAGAGGTACAGTTAATAAGTTTGCAGATGACACCAAAATTGGAGGTGTAGTGGACAGCGAAGAGGGTTACCTCAGATTACAACAGGATCTGGACCAGATGTCCACAGTGTGGAAACAGGCCCTTCGGCCCAACAAGTCCACACCGACCCGCCGAATCGTAACCCACCCATACCCCTACATTTACCCCTTACCTAACACTACGGGCAATTTAGTATGGTCAATTCACCTGACCTGCACATCTTTGGACTAGGAAACCGGAGCACCCGGAGGAAACCCACGCAGACACGGGGAGAACGTGCAAACTCCGCACAGTCAGTCGCCTGAAGCGGGAATTGAACCCGGGTCTCTGGCGCTGTGAGGCAGCAGTGCGAACCACTGTACCATCGTGCCGCCCACGGTCAGAGTATTGAGTACAGGAGTTGGGAGGTCATGTTGCGGCTGTACAGGACATCAGTTAGACCACTGTTGGAATATTGCGTGCAATTCTGGTCTCCTTCCTATCGGAAAGATGTTGTGAAACTTGAAAGGGTTCAGAAAAGATTTACAAGGATGTTGCCAGGGTTGGAGGATCTGAGATACAGGGAGAGGCTGAACAGGCTAGGGCTGTTATCCCTGGAGCATCGGAGGCTGAGGGGTGACATTATAGAGGTTTACAAAATTATGAGGGGCATGGATAGGATAAATAGGCAAAGTCTTTTCCCTGGGGTCGGGGAGTCCAGAACGAGAGGGCAGAGGTTTAGGGTGAGAGGGGAAAGATATAAAAGAGACCTAACGGGCAACTGTTTCACACAGAGGGTGGTACGTGTATAGAATGAGCTGCCAGAGGATGTGGTGGAGGCTGGTACAATTGCAACATTTAAGAGGCATTTGGATGGGTATATAACTAGGAAGGGTTTGGAGGGATATGGGCCGGGTGCTGGCAGGTGGGACGAGATTGGGTTGTGCTATCTGATCGGCATGGACAAGTTGGACCGAAGGGTCTGTTTCCCTGCTGTACATCTCTATGACTCTCTATGACCCATTCCCATGACCCGGCCCGTTGGCCCCCTTCCTGTGACCCTTTTTCCGTGTTCCCCTTCCCATGGACCCCTTCGCTTGGCTCCCTTCCCATGGGGCCCTTCCCATGGACTACTTCCCATGACTCTCTACACTTGGATCCTTTCCCATGACCCAGTTTCTATGAACCCCCTTACATGGACCCCTTCCTGTAACCTACTTCCTGTGCCCCCTTCTCTGACCCCCTTCCCTGACCCCTTCCTGTGGCCCCCTTTCTCATGACCCCTTCCCATGACCCTTTACAATGACCCTTTCCCATGTCCCTTTACAATGACCCTTTCCCATGACCCTTTACAATGTCCCTTTCCCATGACCCTTTTCTCATGACCCTTTCCCATCACCCTTTCCCATGACCCCTTTGCCTCACCCTTTCCCATGACCCCTTTTCCTGACCCTTTCCCATGACCCTTTCCCTGACCCTTTCCCTGACCTTTTCCCTGACCCTTTCCCATGACCCCTTCCCCATGACCCTTTCCCTGACCCTTTCCCATGACCCTTTCCCTGACCCTTTCCCTGACCATTTCCCATGTCCCTTTCCCATGACCCTTTTCTCATGACCCTTTCCCATCACCCTTTCCCATGACCCCTTTGCCTCACCCTTTCCCATGACCCCTTTTCCTGACCCTTTCCCATGACCCTTTCCCTGACCCTTTCCCTGACCTTTTCCCTGACCCTTTCCCATGACCCTTTCCCATGACCCTTTCCCTGACCCTTTCCCATGACCCTTTCCCTGACCCTTTCCCTGACCTTTTCCCATGACCCTTTCCCATGACCCCTTCCCCATGACCCTTTCCCATTATCCCTTTCCCTGACCCTTTCCCAAGACCCCTTTCCCTGACCCTTTCCCTGACCCTTTCCCATGACCCTGTCCCATAATCCCTTTCCCATGACCCTTTACAATGACCCTTTCCCATGACCCTTTTCTCATGACCCTTTCCCATGATCCTTTCCCATGACCCCTTTCCCATCACCCTTTCCCATGACCCTTTCCCATTATCCCTTTCCCATGACCCTTTCCCGACCCTTTCCCATGACCCTGTCCTATGATCTTTCCCTGACCCTTTTCCATGACCCCGTTCCCTGAACCTTTCCCATGACCCCTTTCCCTGACCCTTTCCCATTACCCTTTCCCATGACCCTTTCCCTGACTCTTTCCCATGACCCCTTTCCCTGACCCTTTCCCTGACCCTTTCACATGACCCTTTCCCATGACCCTTCCCTGACCCGTTCCCATGACCCCTTTCCCATGACCCTTTCCCTGACCCATTCCTATGACTCCTTTCCCATGACCCTTTCCCTGACCCTTTCCCATGACCCCTTTCCCATGACCCTTTCCCATGACCCCTTTCCCATGACCCCTTTCCCATGTCCCTTTCCCATTATCCCTTTCCCATGACCCTTTCCCATGACCCCTTTCCCATGACCCCTTTCCCATGTCCCTTTCCCATTATCCCTTTCCCATGACCCTTTCCCGACCCTTTCCCATGACCCTGTCCTATGACCTTTCCCTGACCCGTTCCCATGACCCCTTTCCCATGACCCTTTCCCTGACCCTTTCCTATGACTCCTTTCCCATGACCCTTTCCCTGACCCTTTCCCATGACCCCTTTCCCATGATCCTTTCCCATGACCCCTTTCCCATCACCCTTTCCCATGACCCTTTCCCATTATCCCTTTCCCATGACCCTTTCCCGACCCTTTCCCATGACCCTGTCCTATGACCTTTCCCTGACCCTTTTCCATGACCCCGTTCCCTGAACCTTTCCCATGACCCCTTTCCCTGACCCTTTCCCATTACCCTTTCCCATGACCCTTTCCCTGACTCTTTCCCATGACCCCTTTCCCTGACCCTTTCCCTGACCCTTTCACATGACCCTTTCCCATGACCCTTCCCTGACCCGTTCCCATGACCCCTTTCCCATGACCCTTTCCCTGACCCTTTCCTATGACTCCTTTCCCATGACCCTTTCCCTGACCCTTTCCCATGACCCCTTTCCCATGACCCTTTCACATGACCCCTTTCCCATGACCCCTTTCCCATGTCCCTTTCCCATCACCCTTTCCCTGACCCTTTCCCATGACCCCTTTCCCATGACCCCTTTCACATGTCCCTTTCCCATGTCCCTTTCCCATGACCCCTTTCACATGTCCCTTTCCGTGACCCTTTCCCATGACCCCTTTCCCATGTCCCTTTCCCATGACCCCTTCCCCATGACCCTTTCCCATAACCCCTTTCCCATGACCCCTTTCACATGACCCCTTTCCCATGACCCTTTTCTCATGACCCCTTTCCCATGATCCTTTCCCATGACCCCTTTCCCATGACCCTTTCCCGACCCTTTCCCATGACCCTTTCCTATGACCCTTTCCCTGAACCTTTCCCATGACCCCTTTCCCTGACCCTTTCCCATGACCCTTTCCCTGAACCTTTCCCATGACCACTTTCCCATGACCCCTTTCACATGTCCCTTTCCCTGACCCTTTCCCATGACCCTTTCCCCTGACCCCTTCCCCATGACCCTTTCCCATTATCCCTTTCCCTGACCCTTTCCCATGACCCTTTCCCTGACCCTTTCAAATGACCCCTTTCCCATGACCCTTTTCTCATGACCCTTTCCCATGATCCTTTCCCATGACCCCTTTCCCATGACCCTTTCCCATGACCCTTTACCATTATCCCTTTCCCATGACCCTTTCCCGACCCTTTCCCATGACCCTTTCCTATGACCCTTTCCCTGACCCTTTCCCATGACCCCTTTCCCTGAACCTTTCCCATGACCCCTTTCCCTGACCCTTTCCCATGACCCTTTCCCATGACCCTTTCCCTGAACCTTTCCCATGACCCCTTTCCCATGACCCCTTTCACATGTCCCTTTCCCTGACCCTTTCCCATGACCCCTTTCACATGTCCCTTTCCCTGACCCTTTCCCATGACCCTTTCCCTGACCCTTTCCCATGTCCCCTTTCCCATGACCCCTTTCCCATGACCCCTTTCCCATGAGCCTTTCCCATGACCCCTTTCCCATGACCCCTTTCCCATGTCCCTTTCCCATCACCCTTTCCCTGACCCTTTCCCATGACCCCTTTCCCATGACCCCTTTCACATGTCCCTTTCCCTGACCCTTTCCCATGACCCCTTTCACATGTCCCTTTCCCATGTCCCTTTCCCATGACCCCTTTCACATGACCCTTTCCCTGACTGTTTCCCATGACCCCTTTCACATGTCCCTTTCCCATGTCCCTTTCCCATGACCCCTTTCACATGACCCTTTCCCTGACCCTTTCCCATGACCCCTTTCCCATGACCCCTTTCCCATGACCCTTTCCCATGTCTCTTTCCCATGACCCCTTTCCCATGACCCATTCCCATGACGCTTTCCCTGACCCTTTCCCATGACCCCTTTCCCATGTCCCTTTCCCATGACCCCTTTCCCATGACCCTTTCCCTGACCCTTTCCCATGACCCTTTCCCATGACCCTTTCCCTGACCCTTTCCCATGACCCTTTCCCATGACCCTTTCCCTGACCCTTTCCCATGACCCCTTTCCCATGACCCTTTCCCTGACCCTTTCCCATGACCCTTTCCCATGACCCTTTCCCATGACCCTTTCCGTGACCCTATCCCATGACCCCTTTCCCATGTCCCTTTCCCTGACCCTTTCCCATGACCCCTTTCCCATGACCCTTTCCCTGACCCTTTCCCATGACCCCTTTCCCATGACTCTTTCCCATGACCCCTTTCCCATGACCCTTTCCCTGACCCTTTCCCATGACCCCTTTCCCATGACCCCTTTCCCATGACCCTTTCCCTGACCCTTTCCCATGACCCTTTCCCATGACCCTTTCCCTGACCCTTTCCCATGACCCTTTCCCATGACCCTTTCCCTGACCCTTTCCCATGACCCCTTTCCCATGACCCTTTCCCTGACCCTTTCCAATGACCCTTTCCCATGACCCCTTTCCCATGACCCTTTCCGTGACCCTATCCCATGACCCCTTTCCCATGTCCCTTTCCCTGACCCTTTCCCATGACCCCTTTCCCATGACCCTTTCCCTGACCCTTTCCCATGACCCCTTTCCCATGACCCTTTCCCTGACTCTTTCCCAAGACCCCTTTCACATGTCCCTTTCCCATGTCCCTTTCCCATGACCCCTTTCACATGACCCTTTCCCTGACTCTTTCCCATGACCCCTTTCCCATGACCCTTTCCCATGACCCCTTTCCCATGACCCTTTCCCTGACCCTTTCCCATGACCCCTTTCCCATGACCCCTTTTCCATGACCCATTCCCTGACCCTTTCCCATGACCACTTTCCCATGACCCCTTTCCCTGACCCTTTCCCTGACCCTTTCCCATGACCCTGTCCCATAACCCCTTTCCCATGACCCTTTACAATGACCCTTTTCTCATGACCCTTTTCTCATGACCCTTTCCCATCACCCTTTCCCATGACCCCTTTGCCTCACCCTTTCCCATGACCCCTTTCCCTAACCCTTTCCCATGACCCTTTCCCTGACCCTTTCCCTGAGCCTTTCCCATGACCCTTTCCCATGACCCTTTCCCTGACCCTTTCCTATGACCATTTCCCTGACCCTTTCCCATGACCCCTTTCCCATGACCCTTTCCCTGACCCTTTCCCATGACCCCTTTCCCATGACCCTTTCCCATGACCCCTTTCCAATGACCCCTTTCCCATGTCCCTTTCCCATCACCCTTTCCCTGACCCTTTCCCATGACCCCTTTCCCATGACCCCTTTCACATGTCCCTTTCCCATGACCCCTTTCACATGTCCCTTTCCGTGACCCTTTCCCATGACCCCTTTCCCATGTCCCTTTCCCATGACCCCTTTCCCATGACCCTTTCCCTGACCCTTTCCCATGACCCTTTCCCATGACCCTTTCCCTGACCCTTTCCCATGACCCCTTTCCCATCACCCTTTTCTCATGACCCTTTCCCATGATCCTTTCCCATGACCCCTTTCCCATGACCCTTTCCAATGACCCTTTCCCATGACCCTTTCCCTGAACCTTTCCCATGACCCCTTTCACATGTCCCTTTCCCTGACCCTTTCCCATGACCCCTTTCCCATGACCCTTTCCCATGACCCCTTTCCAATGACCCCTTTCCCATGTCCCTTTCCCATCACCCTTTCCCTGACCCTTTCCCATGACCCCTTTCCCATGACCCCTTTCACATGTCCCTTTCCCATGACCCCTTTCACATGTCCCTTTCCGTGACCCTTTCCCATGACCCCTTTCCCATGTCCCTTTCCCATGACCCCTTTCCCATGACCCTTTCCCTGACCCTTTCCCATGACCCTTTCCCATGACCCTTTCCCTGACCCTTTCCCATGACCCCTTTCCCATCACCCTTTTCTCATGACCCTTTCCCATGATCCTTTCCCATGACCCCTTTCCCATGACCCTTCCCCATGACCCTTTCCCGACCCTTTCCCATGACCCTTTCCTATGACCCTTTCCCTGAACCTTTCCCATGACCCCTTTCCCTGACCCTTTCCCATGACCCTTTCCCATGACCCTTTCCCTGAAACTTTCCCATGACCACTTTCCCATGACCCCAATCACATGTCCCTTTCCGTGACCCTTTCCCATGACCCCTTTCCCATGACCCTTTTCTCATGACCCTTTCCCATGATCCTTTCCCATGACCCCTTTCCCATGACCCTTTCCCATGACCCTTTCCCATTATCCCTTTCCCATGACCCTTTGCCGACCCTTTCCCATGACCCTTTCCTATGACCCTTTCCCTGACCCTTTCCCATGACCCCTTTCCCTGAACCTTTCCCATGACCCCTTTCCCTGACCCTTTACCATGACCCTTTCCCATGACCCTTTCCCTGAACTTTCCCATGACCCCTTTCCCATGACCCCTTTCACATGTCCCTTTCCCTGACCCTTTCCCATGACCCCTTTCACATGTCCCTTTCCCTGACCCTTTCCCATGACCCTTTCCCTGACCCTTTCCCATTACTCCTTTCCCATGACCCCTTTCCCATGACCCCTTTCCCATGACCCTTTCCCATGACCCCTTTCCCATGACCCCTTTCCCATGTCCCTTTCCCATCACCCTTCCCCTGACCCTTTCCCATGACCCCTTTCCCATGACCCCTTTCACATGTCCCTTTCCCTGACCCTTTCCCATGACCCCTTTCACATGTCCCTTTCCCATGTCCCTTTCCCATTACCCCTTTCACATGACCCTTTCCCTGACTCTTTCCCATGACCCCTTTCCCATGACCCCTTTCCCATGACCCTTTCCCATGACGCTTTCCCTGACCCTTTCCCATGACCCCTTTCCCATGACCCCTTTTCCATGACCCATTCCCTGACCCTTTCCCATGACCCCTTTCCCATGACCCTTTCCCATGACCACTTTCCCATGACCCCTTTCCCTGACCCTTTCCCTGACCCTTTCCCATGACCCTGTCCCATAACCCCTTTCCCATGACCCTTTACAATGACCCTTTTCTCATGACCCTTTTCTCATGACCCTTTCCCATCACCCTTTCCCATGACCCCTTTGCCTCACCCTTTCCCATGACCCCTTTCCCTGACCCTTTCCCATGACCCTTTCCCTGACCCTTTCCCTGAGCCTTTCCCATGACCCTTTCCCATGACCCTTTCCCATGACCACTTTCCCATGACCCCTTTCCCTGACCCTTTCCCTGACCCTTTCCCATGACCCTGTCCCATAACCCCTTTCCCATGACCCTTTACAATGACCCTTTTCTCATGACCCTTTTCTCATGACCCTTTCCCATCACCCTTTCCCATGACCCCTTTGCCTCACCCTTTCCCATGACCCCTTTCCCTGACCCTTTCCCATGACCCTTTCCCTGACCCTTTCCCTGAGCCTTTCCCATGACCCTTTCCCATGACCCTTTCCCTGACCCTTTCCCATGACCATTTCCCTGACCCTTTCCCATGACCCCTTTCCCATGACCCTTTCCCTGACCCTTTCCCATGACCCCTTTCCCATGACCCTTTCCCATGACCCCTTTCCAATGACCCCTTTCCCATATCCCTTTCCCATCACCCTTTCCCTGACCCTTTCCCATGACCCCTTTCCCATGACCCCTTTCACATGTCCCTTTCCCATGACCCCTTTCACATGTCCCTTTCCGTGACCCTTTCCCATGACCCCTTTCCCATGTCACTTTCCCATGACCCCTTTCCCATGACCCTTTCCCTGACCCTTTCCCATGACCCTTTCCCATGACCCTTTCCCTGACCCTTTCCCATGACCCCTTTCCCATCACCCTTTTCTCATGACCCTTTCCCATGATCCTTTCCCATGACCCCTTTCCCATGACCCTTTCCCATGACCCTTTCCCGACCCTTTCCCATGACCCCTTTCCCTGACCCTTTCCCATGACCCTTTCCCATGACCCTTTCCCTGAACCTTTCCCATGACCACTTTCCCATGACCCCTTTCACATGTCCCTTTCCCTGACCCTTTCCCATGACCCCTTTCCCATGACCCTTTCCCATGACCCCTTTCCAATGACCCCTTTCCCATGTCCCTTTCCCATCACCCTTTCCCTGACCCTTTCCCATGACCCCTTTCCCATGACCCCTTTCACATGTCCCTTTCCCATGACCCCTTTCACATGTCCCTTTCCGTGACCCTTTCCCATGACCCCTTTCCCATGTCCCTTTCCCATGACCCCTTTCCCATGACCCTTTCCCTGACCCTTTCCCATGACCCTTTCCCATGACCCTTTCCCTGACCCTTTCCCATGACCCCTTTCCCATCACCCTTTTCTCATGACCCTTTCCCATGATCCTTTCCCATGACCCCTTTCCCATGACCCTTCCCCATGACCCTTTCCCGACCCTTTCCCATGACCCTTTCCTATGACCCTTTCCCTGAACCTTTCCCATGACCCCTTTCCCTGACCCTTTCCCATGACCCTTTCCCTGAACCTTTCCCATGACCACTTTCCCATGACCCCAATCACATGTCCCTTTCCGTGACCCTTTCCCATGACCCCTTTCCCATGACCCTTTTCTCATGACTCTTTCCCATGATCCTTTCCCATGACCCCTTTCCCATGACCCTTTCCCATGACCCTTTCCCATTATCCCTTTCCCATGACCCTTTCCCGACCCTTTCCCATGACCCTTTCCTATGACCCTTTCCCTGACCCTTTCCCATGACCCCTTTCCCATGACCCCTTTCACATGTCCCTTTCCCTGACCCTTTCCCATGACCCCTTTCACATGTCCCTTTCCCTGACCCTTTCCCATGACCCTTTCCCTGACCCTTTCCCATTACCCCTTTCCCATGACCCCTTTCCCATGACCCCTTTCCCATGACCCTTTCCCATGACCCCTTTCCCATGACCCCTTTCCCATGTCCTTTTCCCATCACCCTTCCCCTGACCCTTTCCCATGACCCCTTTCCCATGACCCCTTTCACATGTCCCTTTCCCTGACCCTTTCCCATGACCCCTTTCACATGTCCCTTTCCCATGTCCCTTTCCCATTACCCCTTTCACATGACCCTTTCCGTGACCCTTTCCCATGACCCCTTTCCCTGACCCTTTCCCTGACTCTTTCCCATGACCCCTTTCCCATGACCCTTTCCCATGACCCCTTTCCCATGACCCCTTTCCCATGACCCTTTCCCATGACCCTTTCCCTGACCCTTTCCCATGACCCCTTTCCCATGACCCTTTCCCTGACCCTTTCCCATGACCCTTTCCCATGACCCCTTTCCCATGACCCTTTCCGTGACCCTATCCCATGACCCCTTTCCCATGTCCCTTTCCCTGACCCTTTCCCATGACCCCTTTCCCATGACCCTTTCCCGACCCTTTCCCATGACCCTTTCCCTGACCCTTTCCCATGACCCCTTTCCCTTGACCCTTTCCTATGACCCTTTCCCTGACCCTTTCCCATGACCCCTTTCCCATGACCCCTTTCACATGTCCCTTTCCCTGACCCTTTCCCATGACCCCTTTCACATGTCCCTTTCCCTGACCCTTTCCCATGACCCTTTCCCTGACCCTTTCCCATTACCCCTTTCCCATGACCCCTTTCCCATGTCCCTTTTCCTGACCCTTTCCCATGACCCCTTTCCCATGACCCCTTTCCCATGTCCTTTTCCCATCACCCTTCCCCTGACCCTTTCCCATGACCCCTTTCCCATGACCCCTTTCACATGTCCCTTTCCCTGACCCTTTCCCATGACCCCTTTCACATGTCCCTTTCCCATGTCCCTTTCCCATTACCCCTTTCACATGACCCTTTCCGTGACCCTTTCCCATGACCCCTTTCCCTGACCCTTTCCCTGACTCTTTCCCATGACCCCTTTCCCATGACCCTTTCCCATGACCCCTTTCCCATGACCCCTTTCCCATGACCCTTTCCCATGACCCTTTCCCTGACCCTTTCCCATGACCCCTTTCCCATGACCCTTTCCCTGACCCTTTCCCATGACCCTTTCCCATGACCCCTTTCCCATGACCCTTTCCGTGACCCTATCCCATGACCCCTTTCCCATGTCCCTTTCCCTGACCCTTTCCCATGACCCCTTTCCCATGACCCTTTCCCTGACCCTTTCCCATGACCCCTTTCCCATGACCCTTTCCCATGACCCTTTCCCTGACCCTTTCCCATGACCCTTTCCCATGACCCCTTTCCCATGACCCTTTCCGTGACCCTATCCCATGACCCCTTTCCCATGTCCCTTTCCCTGACCCTTTCCCATGACCCCTTTCCCATGACCCTTTCCCTGACCCTTTCCCATGACCCCTTTCCCATGACTCTTTCCCATGACCCCTTTCCCATGTCCCTTTTCCTGACCCTTTCCCATGACCCCTTTCCCATGACCCTTTCCCTGACCCTTTCCCATGACCCCTTTCCCATGACCCTTTCCCATGACCCTTTCCCTGACCCTTTCCCATGACCCTTTCCCATGACCCCTTTCCCATGACCCTTTCCGTGACCCTATCCCATGACCCCTTTCCCATGTCCCTTTCCCTGACCCTTTCCCATGACCCCTTTCACATGTCCCTTTCCCATGTCCCTTTCCCATTACCCCTTTCACATGACCCCTTTCCCTGACTCTTTCCCATGACCCCTTTCCCATGACCCTTTCCCATGACCCCTTTCCCATGACCCCTTTCCCATGACCCTTTCCCATGACCCTTTCCCTGACCCTTTCCCATGACCCCTTTCCCATGACCCTTTCCCTGACCCTTTCCCATGACCCTTTCCCATGACCCCTTTCCCATGACCCTTTCCGTGACCCTATCCCATGACCCCTTTCCCATGTCCCTTTCCCTGACCCTTTCCCATGACCCCTTTCCCATGACCCTTTCCCTGACCCTTTCCCATGACCCCTTTCCCATGACCCTTTCCCATGACCCTTTCCCTGACCCTTTCCCATGACCCTTTCCCATGACCCCTTTCCCATGACCCTTTCCGTGACCCTATCCCATGACCCCTTTCCCATGTCCCTTTCCCTGACCCTTTCCCATGACCCCTTTCCCATGACCCTTTCCCTGACCCTTTCCCATGACCCCTTTCCCATGACCCTTTCCCTGACCCTTTCCCATGACCCCTTTCCCATGACCCCTTTCCCATGACCCTTTCCCTGACCCTTTCCCATGACCCCTTTCCCATGACCCCTTTCCCATGTCCCTTTCCCATGACCCCTTTCCCATGACCCTTTCCCTGACCCTTTCCCATGACCCTTTCCCATGGCCCTTTCCCATGACCCTTTCCCTGACCCTTTCCCATGACCCCTTTCCCATGACCCTTACCCTGACCCTTTCCCATGACCCCTTTCCCATGACCCTTTCCCTGACCCTTTCCCATGACCCTTTCCCATGACCCCTTTCCCATGACCCTTTCCCTGACCCTTTCCCATGACCCCTTTGCCATGTCCCTTTCCCTGACCCTTTCCCATGACCCCTTTCCCATGACCCTTCCCCTGACCCTTTCCCATGACCCCTTTCCCATGACCCTTTCCCTGACCCTTTCCCATGACCCCTTTCCCATGACCCCTTTTCCATGACCCTTTCCCTGACCCTTTCCCATGACCCCTTTCCCATGCCCCTTTCCCTGACCCTTTCCCGTGACCCCTTTCCCATGACCCTTTCCCATGAGCACTTTCCCATGACCCCTTTCCCTGACCCTTTCCCTGACCCTTTCCCATGACCCTGTCCCATAACCCCTTTCCCATGACCCTTTACAATGACCCTTTCCCATGACCCTTTTCTCATGACCCTTTCCCATCACCCTTTCCCATGACCCCTTTGCCTCACCCTTTCCCATGACCCCTTTCCCTGACCCTTTACCATGACCCTTTCCCTGACCCTTTCCCTGACCCTTTCCCGTGACCCTTTCCCATGACCCTTTCCCTGACCCTTTCCCATGACCCTTTCCCATGACCCTTTCCCTGACCCTTTCCCATGACCCTTTCCCTGACCCTTTCCCTGACCTTTTCCCATGACCCTTTCCCATGACCCCTTCCCCATGACCCTTTCCCATTATCCCTTTCCCTGACCCTTTCCCATGACCCCTTTTCCTGACCCTTTCCCTGACCCTTTCCCATGACCCTGTCCCATAACCCCTTTCCCATGACCCTTTACAATGACCCTTTCCCATGACCCTTTTCTCATGACCCTTTCCCATGATCCTTTCCCATGACCCCTTTCCCATGACCCTTTCCCATGACCCTTTCCCATTATCCCTTTCCCATGACCCTTTCCCGACCCTTTCCCATGACCCTTTCCTATGACCCTTTCCCTAAACCTTTCCCATGACCCCTTTCCCTGAACCTTTCCCATGACCCCTTTCCCTGACCCTTTCCCTGACCCTTTCCCATGACCCTTTCCCATGACCCTTTCCCTGACCCTTTCCCCTGACCCCTTTCCCTGACCCTTTCCCTGACCCTTTCACATGACCCTTTCCCATGACCCTTCCATTACCCTTTCCCATGACCCCTTTCCCATGACCCTTTCCCTGACCCTTTCCCATGACCCCTTTCCCATGACCCTTTCCCTGACCCTTTCCCATGACCCCTTTCCCATGACCCATTCCCATGACCCCTTTCCCATGACCCCTTTCCCATCACCCTTTCCCATCACCCTTTCCCTGACCCTTTCCCATGACCCCTTTCCCATGACCCCTTTCACATGTCCCTTTCCCATGTCCCTTTCCCATGACCCCTTTCACATGTCCCTTTCCGTGACCCTTTCCCATGACCCCTTTCCCATGTCCCTTTCCCATGACCCTTTCCCATGATCCTTTCCCATGACCCCTTTCCCATGACCCTTTCCCACGACCCTTACCCGACCCTTTCCCTGACCCTTTCCCTGACCCTTTCCCATGACCCTTTCCCATGATCCTTTCCCATGACCCCTTTCCCATGACCCTTTCCCATGTCCCTTTCCCTGACCCTTTCCCATGACCCTTTCCCTGACCCTTTCCCATGACCCCTTTCCCATGACTCTTTTCTCATGACCCCTTTCCCATGACCCCTTTCCCATGACCCTTTCCCATGACCCTTTCCCATTATCCCTTTCCCATGACCCTTTCCCGACCCTTTCCCATGACCCTTTCCTATGACCCTTTCCCTGACCCTTTCCCATGACCCCTTTCCCTGAACCTTTCCCATGACACCTTTCCCTGACCCGTTCCCATGACCCTTTCCCATGACCCTTTCCCGACCCTTTCCCATGACCCTTTCCCTGACCCTTTCCCATGACCCCTTTCCCTGAACCTTTCCCATGACCCCTTTCCCTGACCCTTTCCCATGACCCCTTTCCCATGACCCCTTTCCCATGTCCCTTTCCCATGACCCCTTTCCCATGACCCCTTTCACATGTCCCTTTCCCTGACCCTTTCCCATGACCCCTTTCACATGTCCCTTTCCCATGTCCCTTTCCCATGACCCCTTTCACATGACCCTTTCCCTGACTCTTTCCCATGACCCCTTTCCCATGACCCTTTCCCATGTCCCTTTCCCATGACCTCTTTCCCATGACCCTTTCCCATGACCCCTTTCACATGTCCCTTTCCCATGTCCCTTTCCCATGACCCCTTTCACATGACCCTTTCCCTGACTCTTTCCCATGACCCCTTTCCCATGACCCTTTCCCATGTCCCTTTCCATGACCTCTTTCCCATGACCCTTTTCCATGACCTTTTCCCAGACCCTTTCCCATGACCCCTTTCCCATGTCCCTTTCCCATGACCCCTTTCCCATGACCCTTTCCCTGACCCTTTCCCATGACCCTTTCCCATGACCCTTTCCCTGACCCTTTCCCATGACCCTTTCCCATGACCCTTTCCCATGACCCTTTCCCTGACCCTTTCCTATGACCCCTTTCCCATGACCCTTTCCCTGACCCTTTCCCATGACCCTTTCCCATGACCCCTTTCCCATGACCCTTTCCCATGACCCCTTTCCCATGACCCTTTCCCTGACCCTTTCCCATGACCCCTTTCCCATGTCCCTTTCCCTGACCTTTTCCCATGACCCCTTTCCCATGACCCTTTCCCATGACCCCTTTCCCTTTCCCCCTTTCCCATGACCCTTTCCCATGACCCTTTCCCATGACCTCTTTCCCTGACCCTTTCCCATGACCCCTTTCCCATGTCCCTTTCCCTGACCCTTTCCCATGACCCCTTCCCATGACCCTTTCCCATGACCCCTTTCCCTTGCCCCCTTTCCCATGACCCTTTCCCATGACCCTTTCCCATGACCCCTTTCCCTGACCCTTTCCCATGACCCTTTCCCAGGACCCTTTCCCTGAGCCTTTCCCATGACCCCTTTCCCATGACCCTTTTCTCATGACCCTTTCCCATGATCCTTTCCCATGACCCCTTTCCCATGTCCCTTTCCCATGACCCTTTCCCATGACCCTTTCCCTGACCCTTTCCCATGACCCTTTCCCTGACCCTTTCCCATGACCCTTTCCCATGACCCCTTTCACATGACCCTTTCCCTGACTCTTTCCCATGACCCCTTTCCCATGACCCTTTCCCATGTCCCTTTCCCATGACCCCTTTCCCATGTCCCTTTCCCATGACCCCTTTCCCATGACCCTTTCCCTGACCCTTTCCCATGACCCTTTCCCATGACCCTTTCCCTGACCCTTTCCCATGACCCTTTCCCATGACCCTTTCCCATGACCCTTTCCCTGACCCTTTCCTATGACCCCTTTCCCATGACCCTTTCCCTGACCCTTTCCCATGACCCTTTCCCATGACCCCTTTCCCATGACCCTTTCCCTGACCCTTTCCCATGACCCCTTTCCCATGTCCCTTTCCCTGACCTTTTCCCATGACCCCTTTCCCATGACCCCTTTCCCACGACCCTTTCCCTGACCCTTTCCCATGACCCCTTTCCCATGTCCCTTTCCCTGACCTTTTCCCATGACCCCTTTCCCATGACCCTTTCCCATGACCCCTTTCCCTTGCCCCCTTTCCCATGACCCTTTCCCATGACCCTTTCCCATGACCCCTTTCCCTGACCCTTTCCCATGACCCTTTCCCATGACCATTTCCCTGAGCCTTTCCCATGACCCCTTTCCCATGACCCTTTTCTCATGACCCTTTCCCATGATCCTTTCCCATGACCCCTTTCCCATGACCCTTTCCCATGACCCTTTCCCATGACCCTTTCCTCATGACCCTTTCCCATGACCCTTTCCCTGACCCTTTCCCATGACCCCTTTCCCATGACCCTTTTCTCATGACCCTTTCCCATGATCCTTTCCCATGACCCCTTTCCCGACCCTTTCCCATGACCCTTTCCCATGACCCCTTTCCCTGACCCTTTCCCATGACCCTTTCCCTGAACCTTTCCCATGACCCCTTTCCCTGACCCTTTCCCATTACCCTTTCCCATGACCCTTTCCCTGACCCTTTCCCATGACCCCTTTTCCTGAACCTTTCCCATGACCCCTTTCCCTGAACCTTTCCCATGACCCTTTCCCATGACCCTTTCCCTGAACCTTTCCCATGACCACTTTCCCATGACCCCTTTCACATGTCCCTTTCCCTGACCCTTTCCCATGACCCCTTTCACATGTCCCTTTCCCTGACCCTTTCCCATGACCCTTTCCCTGACCCTTTCCCATGACCCTTTCCCTGACCCTTTCCCATGACCCCTTTCCCATGACCCTTTTCTCATGACCCTTTCCCATGATCCTTTCCCATGATCCTTTCCCATGACCCCTTTCCCATGACCCTTTCCCATGACCCTTTCCCATTATCCCTTTCCCATGACCCTTTCCCGACCCTTTCCCATTACCCTTTCCTATGACCCTTTCCCTGACCCTTTCCCATGACCCTTTCCCTGACCCTTTCCCATTACCCCTTTCCCATGATCCTTTCCCATGACCCCTTTCCCATGACCCTTTCCCATGACCCCTTTCCCATGACCCCTTTCCCATGACCCTTTCCCATCACCCTTTCCCTGACCCTTTCCCATGACCCCTTTCCCATGACCCCTTTCACATGTCCCTTTCCCTGACCCTTTCCCATGACCCCTTTCACATGTCCCTTTCCCATGTCCCTTTGCCATGACCCCTTTCACATGACCCTTTCCCTGACTCTTTCCCATGACCCCTTTCCCATGACCCTTTCCCATGACCCCTTTCCCTTGCCCCCTTTCCCATGACCCTTTCCCATGACCCTTTCCCATGACCCCTTTCCCTGACCCTTTCCCATGACCCTTTCCCATGACCCTTTCACTGAACCTTTCCCATGACCCCTTTCCCATGACCCCTTTCACATGTCCCTTTCCCTGACCCTTTCCCATGACCCCTTTCACATGTCCCTTTCCCTGACCCTTTCCCATGACCCTTTCCCTGACCCCTTTCCCATGACCCCTTTCACATGTCCCTTTCCCATCACCCTTTCCCTGACCCTTTCCCATGACCCCTTTCCCATGACCCCTTTCACATGTCCCTTTCCCTGTCCCTTTCCCTGACCCCTTTCCCCTGACCCCTTTCCCCTGACCCTTTCCCATGGCCTTCTTCTGGACTATCTCCACCCGCAGCCTCATGTTCTTCCTGATGTGGGGGGGCGGGGGGAGAGATGAAGGAAGTTCCTGAGACAGACTTTACAATGATGTCAGAGACAAATGAGCAAACAGAACCCATTTCCATGGCAACTGAACACTTCATCTGAAGTGGAGATTAGGTTTCAATCACTTTCAACTTGACTCTGCTGGGATTTAGGGAAATGGAAAGGTCCAGGTAGGGACAGGAAATCTAACAGGGAGCAGGGGGAGGGGGAGGGGGAGAGACGGAGAGGGGGAGGGAGAGGGATGGACGGGGAGAGAGGGAGAGGGAGGGATATGGGGAGGGGGAGGAAGAGGGAGAGGGGGAGAGGGAGAGAGGAGGGGGTGGGGGGAGAGGGAGGGAGAGGGGAGAGGGTGAGGGGGAGGGAGGGGGAGAGGGACAGGGAGTGGGAGAGGGTGAGGGGGAGGGAGGGGGAGGGGGAGAGGGAGAGGGTGAGGGGGAGGGAGGGGGAGGGGGAGTGGGAGAGGGAGAGGAAGAGGGAGAGGGAAAGGGAGGGGGAGAGGGAGAGGGGGAGGGAGGGGGAGTGGGAGAGGGATGGACGGGGAGGGAGGGGGAGTGAGAGAGTGAGAGGGAGGAGGAGAGGGAGAGGGAGTGGGAGAGGGTGAGGGGGAGGGAGGGGGAGTGGGAGAGGGAGAGGGAGGGAGAGGGAGGGAGGGGGAGAGAGAGTGGTAGGAAGGACGGGGGCGGAAGGAGAGGGAGGGATAGAGAGGGAGAGAGAGGAGATAGGGAGGGGGAGGGGTGGGAAAGGGCAGGAGAGAGGGAGGATGAGGGAGAGGGTGAGGGGAGGCAGAGACGGAGGGGGAGATCTGGGCAGGGTGAGCGAGGGGGAGATGGAGAGAGACAGAGGGAGATGGAGCAAGAAAGAGATAGAGTGAGAGGGAGCGACAGAGGGAGAGATAGAGGGAGGGAGAGAAATGAGGAGAAGAGAGGGAAAGAGAGAGAGGGGGAGAGAGATGGAGAGGGAGCAAGAGAGAGATAGAGGGAGAGGGTAAGACAGAGAGAGATAGGGAGAGGGAGAGAGATAGAGAGGGAGAAAGAGAGACGGAGAAAGAGAGAGAGAGCTGGGGTAGTGAAAGACTGAGAGAGAGCGAGAGGGATTAGAGACGAGGTGAGAGAGGGAGAGAGAGAAAGTTCAAGGATCAGGAGAGACAGAGAGAGAGAAAGCAGGCAAGAAAGAGAGAAAGGGTGTTCAGGAAACGGGAGTGAGAGAGTGAGAGAAAGAGAGGGTGAGAAAGAGAGACCAGGAATCAGGAGAGACAGAGGGGGAGAGAGAGAAAGAGCTCAGGGGATCGGGGGAGAGAGAAATGCGGATAGAGAGAAATCAGGGTTAGGAAAGACAGCGCAGGATATCAGGAATTAGCTAATTTTCCAAACCCCCCCCCCCGATTCTGGAAAAGTGCCTGAGGATTGGAAACCTGCTGGGAAAGCAGATAACGATGAACCGATGAACCTGACATCGATTGTTGATCAACTATGAGGGACGTAAAGTGGGACGTTGGAATATCATCATCTAAATCAAGCAGAGTCAGCACGGTTTCCTGAGAGTCACGTCTAAACAGCTCGTGAGAGACCCTTTATAAGGAGGTCTCAGCCAGAGTGGGGAGAGGGGATCCAGTAGATGTCCTGTATTTGGAATTCCAGAAGTCACTGTTGTTAGAGCCTGTGGGGTTGGAGGTCATGGTGTAGGTGTGCATAGAGAACTGGCTGATGGGCAGGAGCCAGTGAGTGGGGGATACGGGGATCAGGTTAGTGACTGTGATAAGGTCAGCCAGGTGGAGCTCATATAATATGAGTTCCCTGATTGGGGCTATTAATCGGATACAATCAGGGAGCCCTGGCTGACGGAACAAAGAATATTACAGCACAGGAACAGGCCCTTCAGCCCTCCAATCCTGCGCAAATCCAGCTCCTCTATCTAAACCTGTCACCTATTTTCTAAGGGTCTGTATCCCTCAGCTCCCTGCCCATTCATGAGCCTGTCTTGATAAGTCTTAAATGACGCTATCATGCCCAACTCCACCACCTCCACTGGTAATGTATTCTAGGCACTCACCACCCTCTGCATAAACTTGCCACGCATATCTCCCTTAAGCCTTTCCCCTCTCACTTTGAACACATGACCCTTAGTAACTGAGTCTCCCAAACTGGGAATAATCTTCTTGCTATCCACCCTGTCTGTAACTCTCATGATTTTGTAGGCCTCATTCAGATCCCCCCACCTCCGTCTTTCTAATGAAAATAATCCTAATCTACTTAACCTCTCTTCATAGCCAGCACTCTCCATACCAGGCAACATCCTGGTGAACCTCCTCTGCACCCTCTCCAAAGCATCCACATCCTTTTGGTAATGTGGTGACCAGAACTGTACGCAGTATTCCAAATGTGGCCGAACCAAAGTCCTATGTAATTGTAAAATGACCTGCCAACTCTTGTACTCAATACCCCGTCCTATGAAGGAAAGCATGTCATATGCCTTCTTGACTATTCTATTGACCTGCGTTGCCACCTTCAGGGAACAATGGACCTGAACCCCAGCTCTCTCTGTACATCAATATTCCCCAGGACTTTTCCATTTACTGTATAGTTCGCTCTTGAAGTGGATCTTCCAAAATGCATCACTTCGCATTTGCCCCGATTGAACTCCATCAGCCATTTCTCGGCCCAACCCTCCAATCTATCTATATTTTGCTGCATTCTTTGACAGTCTCCTTCACTATCTGCTACTCCACCAATCTTACTGTCATCTGCAAACTTGCTAATCAGACCACCTTTACCTTCCTCCATATCATAGACAGCAGCGGTCCCAGCACGGATCTCTGTGAAACACCACTGCTCACAGGTCTCCATTATCATAAACTCCCTTCCATTACTACTCTCTGTCTCCTGTTGCCCGGCCAGTTTTCTATCCATCTGGACCCCATGCGACTTCACTTTCTCCACAAGCCTACCTTGGGGAACCTTATCAAATGTCTTACTGAAGTCCATGTGGATGACATCTACAGCCCTTCCCTCATCAACCAACTTTGTCACTTCCTCATGGAATTCTATTAGGTTTGTAAGACATGACCTTCCCTGCACAAAACCATGCTGCCTATCACTGATCAGCCCATTTTCTTCCAAATGGGAATAGATCCTATCCCTCAGTAACTTCTCCAGCAGCTTCCCTCCCACTGACGTCAGGCTCACTGGTCTGTAATTTCCTGGAGTATCCCTGCTACCCTTCTCAAACAAGGGGGCAACATTAGCAATTCTCCAGTCCTCCAGGACCTTTCCCATGTTCAAGGATGTTGCAAAGATATCTGTTCAAGCCCCAGCTATTTCCTCTCTCACTTCCCTCAGTAACATGGGATAGACCACTTCCAGACCTGGGGACTTGTCCACCTTAACGCCTTTTAGAATACCCAACACTTCCTCCCTCCTTATGCCAACTTGCCCTAAAGTAATCAAACATCTATCCCTAACCTCAGCATCCATCATGTCCCTCTCCTCAGTGAATACTGATGCAGAGTACTCATTAAGAATCCCACCCATTTTCTCCACTCCACGCATTTCTTTCCTCCTTTATCCTTGAGTGGGCCAACCCTTTCTCTAGTTACCCTCTTGCTCCTTCTATATGAATAAAAGGCTTTGGGGTTTTCCTTAACCCTGCTCACTAAGGATATCTCATGTCCCCTTTAGCCTCTTCATTCCTCGTTTCAGATTGGTCCTACATTCCCAATATTCTTCCAAACTTCGTCTGTTTTCAGCCGCCTAGACCTTATGTACGCTTTCGTTTTCCTCTTAGCTAGTCTCACAATTTCACCTGTCATCCATGGTTCCCTAATCTTACCATTTCTATCCCTCATTTTCACAGGGAGATGTCACTCCTGAACTCTAATCAACCTCTCTTTAAAAGCCTCCCACATATCAAATGTGGATTTACCCTCCAACAGCTGCTCCCAATCTCCATTCCCCAGCTCCTGCTGGGTCTTGCTACAACTGGCCTTCCCCCAGTTTAGCTCTTCCTTTAGGACCACTCTCGTCTTTGTCCATGAGTATTCTAAAACAGACGGAATTGTGATCATTATTCCCAAAGTAATCCCCCACTGAGACTTCACCCACCTGGCTGGGCTCATTCCCCAACACCAGGCCCACTATGGCCCCTTCCTGAGTGGGACTATTTACATCCTGCTCTCGAAAACCCTCCTGGATGCTCCTTACAAGTTCTGCTCCACCCAGACCTCCAACACTAAGGGAATCCCAGTCAGTGTTGGGGAAATTAAAATCTCTGATCCCCCCACCCTATTGTACCTATACCTTTCCATAACCTGTTTCCATATTTGTACCTCTACCTCACCCTCGCTGTTGGGCGGCCTGTAGTATAGCCCCCACATTGTTACCACACCCTTCCTATTTCTGAGGGCTGCCCATATTGTCTCACTGCTTGAGCCCTTCCTAGTGCCCTCCTTCAGCACAGCTGTGAGATCCTGGGATATCCTGGGATATCTATATCCTGGGATACTTAGTGATCAATCGTGCCCTTCCCCCAGCCCAGTCTCAGTAGGAGCAGTCACATCATCCTCCCCAGGTACTAATCCAAGCCCTAAGTTTATCCACCTTACCGACTACACGTCTTGCACCTCAGACCACCTGTCCCTCTGCGTTCATCCACCGCTCCCTGCCTCCCCTTCCCCTCCGTGACGCTGACTCCATTATCCAGTTCCCTACAGGATTTAGTTGCTAGGAGACAGTGAGGACGGCAGGTGCTGGAGATCAGAGTCGAGAGTGTGATGCTGGAAAAGCGCAGCAGGTCAGGCAGCATCCGGGGAGCAGGAGAATCGACGTTTCGGGCATAAGCCCTTCTTCAGGAATAGAACATAGAACATAGAAAGGTACAGCACAGAACAGGCCCTTAGGCCCACGATGTTGTGCCGAGATTTAATCCTCATGTAAAATATAGTAACTTAACCTACACACCCCTCAACTCACTGCTATCCATGTGCATGTCCAACAGTCACTTAAATGTCCCCAATGACTCTGCGTCCACCACCACCGCTGGCACCGCATTCCATGTATTCACAACTCTCTGCGTAAAGAACCTTCCTCCTAATATCTTCAAACTATGACCCCTTGTACCAGTCAATCCTGCCCTGGGGAAAAGTCTCTGGCTATTGACTCTATCCATCCCTCTCATTACCTTGTACACCTCGATCAGGTCTCCTCTCTTCCTCCTTCTTTCCAGAGAGAAAGGTCTGAGCTTAGTCAACCTCTCTTCATAAGGCAAGCCCTCCAGTCCAGGCAGCATCCTGGTAAATCTTCTTTGCACCCTCTCCAAAGCCTCTGTATCTTTCCTATAGTAGAGCGACCAGAACTGGACACAATATTCCAAGTGTGGTCTCACCAGGGACTTGTAGAGCTGCAGCAAAACCTCGCGGCTCTTAAACTCAATCCCCCTGTTAATGAAAGCCAAAACACCATCTGCTTTCTTAACAACCCTATCCACTTGGATGGCAACTTTGAGGGACTTGTCCTACCTGCCCAGCTCCTTTTCCACCTATCCACTCCACCCTCTCCTCCCTGACCTATCACCTTCATCTCCTCCCCCACTGACCTATTGTACTCTATGCTACTCTCTCCCCACCCCCACCCTCCTCTCGCTTACCTCTCCACGCTTCAGGCTCTCTGCCTTTATTCCTGATGAAGGGCTTTTGCCCGAAACGTCGATTTTGCCTGTCCTCGGATGCTGCCTGAATTGCTGTGCTCTTCCAGCACCACTGATCCAGAATCTGGTTTCCAGCATCTGCAGTCATTGTTTTTACCTACCTCCTTCCTGTCTACTAACCTCATGATTTGGTTCCCAACCCCCACCACATTAGTCTGAACCCTCCCCAACAGCATTAGCAAAAGTTCAGAGTTTTGGGACATTGATCCCAGTCTGTGGGTGTAGGTGTAGACCCAGGTGGAGACCGTCCAATTTGTAATCGTCCCACCTTCCCCAGAACCGGTCCCAATGTCCCAAAACTCTGACCCCCCTCCCTCCTACACCATCCCTCAAGCCACGTGTTCCATCCTGCCTATTCTTTCATTTCTATGCTGGCGCGCACGTGGCACTGGTAGGAATCCCGAGATCACTACCTTTGAGGTCTTGGCTCCTAACTCCCTAAATTCTGCTTGTAAGATGGCATCCCTTTTTTTTACCTAAATCGTTGGTGCCTATATGCACCAAGACAACTGGCTGTTCACCCTCCCCTTTCAGAATGCTCTGTACCCGATCGGTGACATCCCTGACCCGAGCCCCTGGGAGGCAACATACCATCTGGGAGTCCCGTTTTTGGTCACAGACCCGCCTATCTACTCCCCCCACAATCAAATCCCCTATGACTATGGCCCTACGGGTCTTTATCCCGTCCTCCTGAACAGCAGTGCCCCCCCACGGTGCCATGATCCTGGCAACTGCTGCCCTCCCCTGGTGAGCCATCTCCCCCAACAGTAGCCAGAATGGTACCCCTGTTTGTGGAGGGAGATGACCACAGGGGACACCTGCACTGCCTTCCTACTCTTTCTCTGCCTTTTGGTCACCCATTCACTGTCTCCCTCAGCGACTCTAACCTGCGGTGTGACCAGTTCACTAACCGTGCCATCCCTGACCTCCTCAGCATGGCGGATGCTCCACGGTGAGTCCATCCACAGCTCAGAGCCGTCATGTGGTCAGACAGGAGCTGCAGCTGGACACGCTTCCTGCTCATGTAAGAGTCAGGAATGTCAGCCCCGACCCTAAGCTCCCACATTGAGCAACAGAAGCACAACACAGGACTGAGATCTCCTGACACTTTTAATCTTAAGCTTATCCTAAGTTGAGACTAAAGTTATGAAAAAGGAAAGAAAAGTTTTTGACCGACTTACCTCACTTCCCAAAATCCTTACCATATCCTCCAATTCAGATGCTGCCTGAATATATCAGCTGTTTAAACGGGTTGATTACCTTCTCAGCAGCCCCCCACCCCCCCTTCCGGTCCTTGTTCTCTCTGTCCTCACTGCAATTAAATGGGAGAATAAGAAGGTCAGTATCAGGGGCTGTGTTCACTCTGGGAGCTGGAGCGGTGTCAGGGAGTGTCCCTGTGTAAACCCAGGGTGATTGGGTCACCGTGGAATTCATTCAGTGGCAACAAGAGAAAAAAATATGGTCATGAAGAAATTCACTGGCAAAGGCCTTCTTTAAAGTCGGGATAAGCATTTCTGGCACTATGCCTGGGATGTGGAAAGAAACTGGTATTTGTTTCCAGGCAAATGACATTGGGCCAGGTGAAAAGCAATGAACAATGCTCCCGACAGCCTGTGGACCTGCAGCTTTTTTCGTTATTAGGAGCTTACCTTCCCTGAGTCACCAGATATTAAAATCTTTGAAGGGTAGGCAGATTTAGTTAAGGAATATTACAACCCCAAGTCTCCGCTAATTCGGAGACATGATCGGTTTTACTCAGCAATCTGGAGAAAGTGAGGGCTGCAGATGCTGGAGATCAGAGCTGAAAATGTGTTGCTGGAAAAGCGCAGCAGGTCAGGCAGCATCCAAGGAACAGGAGAATCGACGTTTCGGGCATGAGCCTGAAGAAGGGCTTATGCCTGAAATGTTGATTCTCCTGCTCCTTTGATGCTGCCTGACCTGCTGCGCTTTTCCAGCAACACATTTTTAAGCTTTACTCAGCAATCTGACAAGCAGAGGAATCCATAACGGGATTTTTGACAAGGTTATGGGGAGAAACATTTAAAAAGACACGAGGGGCAATTCTTTCACACAGAGAGTGGTTCATGTGTGGAATGAAGTTCCTGAGGAAGTGGTGGGTGTGGGTCCAGTTACAATGTTTAAACGACATTTGGATAAGTACATAAATAGGAAAGGGTTTAGGGGGAGATGGGCCTGGAGCAGGCAGGCAGGACTAGTTTAGTCTGGGATTATGGTTGGACTGAACAATCTGTTTCTGTGCTGTGTCTATAACTAGCAGATTAGAATAACTTCCCTATAACAGGCCCTTCGGCCCAACAGGTCCACACCAACTGTCCGAAGAGCAACCCTCCCAGACCCATTCTCCTACCCCTGACTAATGCATCCAATGCTATGGGGCAATTTAGCACAGTCAATTCTCCTGACCTGCACAAGTTTGGACTGTGGGAGGAAACGGGAGCACCCGGAGGAAACCCACGCAGACAGTCATCTGAGGTGGGAATCAAACCCCGGTCCCTGGTGCTGTGAAGGCAGCAGTGCTAACCACTGAGCCACCGTGACGCCCTTTTAACAAACCCTTAATGAGATTCTGACAGAGCATTTGGGATGTGACATTAACGGTGTAGCGATGCAAAAGCACCTGCTGACTGAAGTCCAACTGAACTTCAAACAGCTACAACAACGGGCTTTATCATTGGGAAATGCAGCAAGTGGAGCATCTGAGTTCCAGGGTATTCTGTTGGAGGTGGAAACACTCACCAGGCTGACTGAGCTTGGGGTGACCCCACCTGAATGAAAGCATCACCACACTCAGGACATACCCTGACATACCCTCGGTCAGCCCACAGCAAAATCCCAAAACAAAGCCATTCCTCGGCCAAAGAGTTAACACTTTCTTCAGGATCCGGGCCGGAACACCATTCTAGTTTCTGTTGGTACGTGGGACTCGAGACAACAAAAGCATCCCACTTGACCGAAACTGAGTAAGAGAATTCATAGGCCAGTACCCCAGAAGACCCACCTACATCTGGTTGGAACAGTGGCATTGCGTAGCAACAGCCAAATCAGAACCAATCAAAATCACCATCTGGTTAAATGGTTCTAATGGAGGTCGATCCTGGCACGGCTGGATCAGTAACACAGAAATAGTCTTTAACAAAATTGACTCTGGACCCCAACACTTAAATATACACAAGACCTGGGCTAGACCGAGAGTCTATACAGGGGACCCCTTTACAGACTAAAGGCACAACTTAGGCTCATGAGAAGCAGCTGGTGCAGTTATCACTGATTGTGGACAAAGGTCCAGCTCGACGGGGGAAATTGGTTGAAAGATATTCACCGAGATTGGCTCAACAATTAGAAAATGGCTGCCTGAGTGAAATCTGAATGAAACACCGAGATGTTTTTCAGGAAGGTCAAGGGAGGCCAAGGCCAACTTAACTGTTGACCAGGAAGACATTTGCTGGTTCTGGAAGGTCTGCCCAACGCCATTTGCCTCCCGGGCAAAACCAGAAGCAGAAATTAGAAGGCTGGAAAGTGAAGGAATCATCACACCAGTGACAACATCAGAAATTGCTGGAAAAACTCAGCAGATCAGGCAGCACCTGCCTGGCAGAGAAATCAGAGTTAACGTTTCGGGTCGAGTGACATAGAACATAGAACAATACAGCACAGAACAGGCCATTCGGCCCTCGATGTTGGGCTGACTTGTGAACTATTCTCAGCTCGTCCCCCAAACTATCCCAAAATCATCCATGCGACCACTAGGACTCATAACAGCACACAAACCAACAGCCACCTCAGACAACAACTCACCAGAACGAAGGACCCGATACCCAACATGAGCAAAACTAATGTAGTGTACAAAATACCATGCAAGATCTGCACAAAACACTATACAGGACAAACAGGAAGACAGCTAACAATCCGCATACATGAACATCAACTAGCCACGAAACGACACGACCAGCTATCCTTAGTAGCCACACACGCAGATGACAAGCAACATGAGTTCGACTGGGACAACACTACTATTATAGGGCAAGCCAAACAGAGAACAGCCAGGGAATTCCTAGAGGCATGGCACTCTACTTTATGATTCTATGTCATCCCTTGTTACGGCTGAAATCGATCAATATTGTGACGCACCCTCCTCTTTTACCTCCTTCCCTGTCTCCACTGAAGACCCTATATCCTGCCAATCGTGACCATGTCTCAGTTATAACAATATCAACAAACACATCGACCTGGACCCAATATACCGGCCACTACAGCGGACAGCTGAAACTGACAACCGGAAGCGGCAGGGACAGACCACTATAAACACCGGAGGAAACACCACAGAAGTACTTCACAGGAGGCTCCCAAGCACTGAGGATGTCACCTAGACAGGGGACGAAATGTTTGCAACACAAATTCCCAGCTCAGCGAACAGAACCACAACAACGAGCACCCGAGCTACAAATCTTCGCACAAACTTTGATCATCCATGTGCTTATCTAAGGATTGTTTAAATCTCCCTAATGTGGCTGAGTTGTCTACATTGACAGGCAGGGCATTCCACACCCTTACCACTCTCTGAGTAAAGAACCTGCCTCTGACATCTGTCTTAAATCTCTCACCCCTCAATTTGTAGTTGTGCCCCTCGTACAAGCTGACGTCATCATCCTAGGAAAAAGAATCTCACTGTCTACCCTATCGAATCTTGTATGTCTCTATCAAATCCCCCCTTAGCCGCCTTCTCTCCAATGAGAACAGACCCAAGTCTCTCAGCCCTTCCTCATAAGACCTTCCCTCCAGACCAGGCAACATCCTGGTAAATCTCCTCTGCACCTTTTCCAATGCTTCCACATCCTTCCTGTAATGGGGTGACCAGAACTGTACACAATATTCCAAGTGTGGCCGCACCAGCGTTTTGTATAGTTGCAGCATGATATTGCGGCTCCAGAACTCAATCCCTCTACCAATGAAACCTAACACACCGTATGCCGCCTTAACAGCACTATCCACCTGGGGGGCAACTTTCAGGGATCTATGTACATGGGACTCCAAGATCCCTCTGCACATCCACACTACCAAGAATCTTTCCATCGACCCAGTACTCTGCCTTCCTGTTATTCTTCCCAAAGTGCATCACCTCACATTTAGCTGCATTGAACTCCATTTGCCACCTCTCAGCCCAATTCTGCAGTTTATCCAAGTCCCCCTGCAACCTGTAACATTCTTCCACACTGACCACCACTCCACCGACTTTAGCGTCGTCTGCAAATTTACTAATCCATCCACCTATGTTATGCCTGGGCCACGTCATTTATAAAAATGAGAAACAGCAGTGTTCCCAAAACAGATCCTTGTGGCACACCACTAGTAACCGGACTCCAGGCTGAATATTTTCCATCAACCACCACCCGCTGCCTTCTTTCAGAAAGCCAGTTTCTAAGCCAAGCTGCTAAATCACCCTCAATCCCATGCCTCTGCATTTTCTCCAACAGCCTACCATGTGGAACCTTATCAAAGACTTTACTGAAGTCCATGTATACCACGTCAACTGCCCTACCCTCATCCACATGCTTGGTCACCTTCTCAAAAAACTCAATGGGGTTTGTGAGACATGACCTGCTCTTGATGAAACCATGTTAACTATCTCCAATCAAATTGTTGCTTGCTAGATGATTATAAATCTTATCTTTTATAATCCTTTCCAAAACCTTTCCTACAACAGAGGTAAGGCTCACTGGTCTATAATTACCTGGGTCATCTCTACTGCCCTTCTTGAACAAGGACACAACATTTACAATCCTCCAGTCCTCAGGTACTAAACCTGTAGACAATGATGACTCAAATATCAAAGCCAAAGGCTCTGCTATCTCCTCCCTAACTTCCCAGAGAATCCTCGGATAAATCCCATCCGGCCCAGGGGACTTATCTACTTTCACTCCTTCTAGAATTGATAACACCTGTGCGTAACTAACCTCGATCCTTTCTAGTCTAATATCTCGTACCTCATACTTCTCCTCTGCAATATTCTCCTTTTCCTGAGTGAACACCGATGAGAAATGTTCATTTAGCACCTCTCTGATCTCCACAGGATCCACACACAACTTCCCACTTTTGTCTTTGACTGACCCCATTCCTACCCGAATCATCCTTTTATTCCTCACATACCTTTAGAAAGCTTTAGGGTTCTCCTTTATTCTATTTGCTAAAGCCTGCTCGTGTCCTCTCTTTTCTCTTCTTAACTCTCTCTTTAAATCCTCCCTAGCTGATCTGTAACTCTCCATTGCCTCATCTGTACCATCTTGCCTCATCAACACATAAGCCTCCTTCTTCCTCTTAACGAGAGATACAATTTCTGTCGTAAACCATGGTTCCCTTACCTTATCACTTCCTCCCAGCCTGACAGGGACATACCTATCAAGGACACACAATATCTGTTCCTTAAACCAGCTCCACATTTCCATTGTCTACATTCCCAAAGTGCTCACCTCCCACTAAATCAAGCACCCTGAAACTAGAGGGTATAGGTTTAGGGTGAGAGGGGAAAGATATAAAAGAGACCTAAAGGGCAACTTTTTCACCCAGAGGGTGGTACGTGTGTGGAATGAGCTGCCAGAGGAAGTGGTGGAGGCTGGTACAATTTCAACATTTAAGAGGCATCTGGATGGGTATATGAATAGGAAGGGTTTGGAGGGATATGGGCCAGGTGCTGGCAGGTGGGACTAGATTGGGTTGGGATATCTGGTCGGCATGGACGGGTTGGACCGAAGAGTCTGTTTCAATGCTGTACATCTCTATGACTCTATGACTCTATGACCTGGCCTGGTTCATTACCAAGCACCAGACCCAGTGTGACCTCCCCTCTTGTCGGCCCTTCGGCATACTGTGTCAGGAAACCCTCCTGTTCACAGTGGACAAAAACTGATCCATCCGACAGACTAGAGTTATAGCATTTCCAGTCAATATTGAGGTTCTGGATGTAGGTTTGCTCGCTGAGCTGGAAGGTTCATTTCCAGACGTTTCGTCATCCTACTGGGTAACATCTTCAGTGGGCCTCAGGCGAAGCAATGCTGAAAATTCCTACCTTCTATTTATATGTTTGGGTTTCTTTGGGTTGGTGATGTCATTTCCTGTGGTGATGTCATTTCCTGTTCTTTTTCTCAGGGGGTGGTAGATGGGGTCCAAGTCAATGTGTTTGTTGATAGAGTTCCGGTTGGAATGCCAAGCTTCTAGGAATTCTCGTGCGTGTCTCTGTTTGGCTTGTCCTAGGATGGATGTGTTGTCCCAGTCGAAGTGGTGTCCTTTCTTGGTGAGGATACTAGTGAGAGAGGGTTATGTCGTTTTGTGGCTAGTTGATGTTCATGTATCCTGGTGGCTAGTTTTCTGCCTGTCTGTCCAATGTAGTGTTTGTGACAGTCCTCGCACGGTATTTTGTAAATGACAGTAGATTTACTCATTGTCTGTATCAGGGCTTTGAAGTTCATTAGCTGCTGTTTTAGTGTGTTGGTGGGTTTGTGGGCTACCATGATACCAAGGGGTCTGAGTAGTCTGGCAGTCATTTCCGAGATGTCTTTGACGTAAGGGAGAGTGGCGAGGGTTTCTGGATGTGTTTTGTCTGCTTGTTGGAGTTTGTTGCTGAGAAATCGGTGGACTGTGTTCATTGGGCAACCAATAGAGGTCATACAGTCACACGGATGTACACCATGGAAACAGACCCTTCGGTCCAACTCATCCATGCCGACCAGATATTCCAACCCAATCTACTCCCACCTCCCAACTCCTGTACTCAATACTCTGACCAATAAAAGAAAGCATACCAAACACCTTCTTCACTATCCTATCTACCTGCGACTCCACTTTCAAGGAGCTATGAACCTGCACTCCAAGGTCTCTTTGTTCAGCAACACTCCCGAGGACCTTACCATTAAGTGTTTAAGTCCTGCTAAGATTTGCTTTCCCAAAATGCAGCACCTCACATTTATCTGAATTAAACTCCATCTGCCACTTCTCAGCCCATTGGCCCATCTGATCCAGAACCTGTTGTAATCTGAGGTAACCCTCTTCGCTGTCCACTACACCTCCAATTTTGGTGTCATCTGCAAACTTACTAACTGTCCCTCTTATACTTGCATCCAAATCATTTATGTAAATGACAAAAAGTAGAGGGCCCAGCACCGATCCTTGTGGCACTCCACTGGTCACAGGCCAGAGGCCACACAGTATGGGTGATTTTCCTCTGCTCTGCGCAGTCCCTCTGTGCTGCAGTGGGTGGTGGCTCGTTGGAATAATGTTCTGATGCAGCTCTGTTTGTGGGTGTTGGGATGGTTGCTTCTGTTGGTCAGTATTTGGTCAGTGTGTGTTGTTTTCCTGTAGATGCTGGTTTGAAGTTCCCCATTGGCTGCTTGCTCTACTGTGACATCTAGGATTGGCAGTTTGATGGCAAATCTTCTCAAAACTCGCTAATGTTGGGGAAGTTAAAGTCCCCCATAATGACCACCCTTTTCCTTTCACTCCTACCCAGAATAATTTTGCTAATCCTCTCTTCCACCTCCCTGGAACTCTGCGGAGACCTATAAAAAAAACTCCCAGCAGTGTGACCTCTCCTCTCCTGTTTCTAACCTCAGCCCACACCATCTCAGTAGACGAGTCCTCATCAAAAGTTCTTTCAGCCACCGTTATACTATCTTTGACTAACAAGGCCACACCTCCCCCTTTTTTACCACCTTGCCTGTTCTTAATGCAAGATCTCTACCCTGGAACCTACAACATCTATTCCCCACCCTGCTCTATCCATGTCTCCGAAATGGCCACAATATTGAAGTCCCAGGTACCTATCCATGCTGCAAGCTCACCTACCTTATTTCGAATACTTCTGGCGTTGAAGTCGACGCACTTCAAACCACTTCGCTGTCTGCCAGCACATTCCTGTGACCCTGAAATCCTGTCCCTATCCTCCCTACTCTCATCCTCCTGTACACTGCAGCTACAGCTCCGGTTCCCATTCCCCTGCTGAGCTAGTTTAAACCCACCCGAATAGCACCAGCAAATTTCCCAGCCAAGTTCAAGTGAAGACCGTCCTGTTTGTACAAGTCCCACCTTCCCCAGAATGTGCCCCAATTATCCAAAAACCTGAAACCCTCCCTCCTGCACCATCCTTGCAGTCACGTGTTCAGCTGATATCTGCCCCCTATTCCTTGCCTCGCTATCTCGTGGCACGGGTAACAATCCAGAGATAACAACTCTGTTCTAGCTCTCAGCTTCCACCCTAGCTCCCTGAAATCCTGCCTTACATCCCTATCCCTCTTTCTACCTATGTCGTTGGTACTTACATGGACAATGATTAGAGGCTGGCCACCCTCTCCCTTCAGGACCCCAAAGGTATGATCCGAGACATCACGGACCCTGCACCTGGGAGGCAACACACCAACCGCGAGTCTTGTTCATTCCCTACAAACCCATCTGAGCCTCTAACTATTGAGTCCCCAATGACTAACACTCTCCTCCTTTCCCTCCTCCCCTTCTGTGCAACAGGGACAGGCTCTGTGCCAGAGACCTGGGCCCCACTGCATATCCCTGGTAAGCCGTCCCCCTGAACAGTATCCAAAACGGTATACATGTTTTTCAGGGGAACGACCACAGGGGATCCCTCCACTGACTGCTTTCCCCCCTTTGATCAGTCACCCAGCTTTCTCAGGAGTGACCCTCCCTCAGAACCTGCTCTTCCCACCACATACCACCCTCTGTGTGAAAAAAAGCTTTCCTTGCACATTTCCTTTAAACTTTCCCCTCTCACCTTTAACCTATTCCTCCCAATATTTGCCAGTTCCACCCTTCCTGTGTCTCTCAGAATTTTATCACCTTCTCTCAGGTCACCCCTCAGCCTCTGACTCTCCAACCTCTCCTTGTAGCTCATACCCTCCATTCCAGGCAACATCCTGATAAATCTCTCCAAAGCCTCCGTATCCTTCCTCGAGTGTGGTGACCGGAATGCACACGATACTCCAATGTGGCCTAACCACATTACAGCTGCAACATGACTTGTGAACGTTTATATTGACTGCCCTGACTGTTGAAGGTCAGCATGCTATATACCTCCTTTCCCACCTTACCCTCTTGCACCCCTCAATCCCTCTGTATATCAATGCTCCGAAGGGGCCTGCCTTTTACTGGATACTTGCCTCTTGCATGTGACCTCCCACAATGCATCAGCTTGATGGGAGGATGGTGGAATGTTGTTTATGAGGACCAGAGGGATGGAAGCAAGGCCATTCGGCCCATCGAGTCCACTCCGACATTTAATCATGGCTGACAGATGTTTTAATTCCACGTACCCACACTCCCCGTATCCCCTTAATTCCTTGTGACATCAAGAATTTATCAATTTCTGCCTTGAAGACATTTAACTTCCCAGCATCCACTGCACTCTGCGGCAATGAATTCCACAGGCCCGCCACTCTCTGGCTGAAGAAATGTCTCCTCATTTCCATTCTAAATTGACCCCCTCTAATTCTAAGGCTGTGTCCATGGGTCCTAGTCTCCCCACCTGATGGAAATAACTTCCCAGCGTCCACCCTTTCTAAGCCATGCGTTATCTTGTAAGTTTCTATTAGATCTCCCCTCAACCTTCTAATCTCTAATGAACACAATCCCAGGATCCTCAGCCGATCATCGTATGTTAGACCTACCATTCCAGGGATCATCCGTGTGAATCTCCGCTGGACGCGTTCCAGAGCTAGTATGTCCCTCCCGAGGTGTGGGGACCAAAACTGGACACAGTACTCCAAATGGGGCCTAACTAGAGCTTTATAAAATCTCAGTAGCACAACAGTGCTTTTATATTCCAACCTCTTGAGATAAATTGCATTCGCTTTCTTAATCACGGATTCAACCTGCATGTTTACCTTTAGAGAATCCTCGACTAGCACTCCCAGATCCCTCTGTACTTTGGCTTTATGAATTTTCTCACTGTTTATAAAATACTCCATGCCTCTGTTCTTTTTCCCAAAGTGCAAGACCTCGCATTTGCTCACATTGAATTCCATCAGCCATTTCCTGAACCACTCTCCCAAACTGTCTAGATCCTTCTGCAGCCTCCCCACTTCCTCAGTACTACCTGCCTGTCCACCTAACTTTGTATCATCGGCAAACTTCACTAGAATGCCCCCAGTCCCTTCATCCAGATCATTAATATATAATGGGAACAGCTGCGGCCCCAACACCGAACCCTGCGGGACACCGCTTGTCACCGGCTGCCATAGGGATATATGATAGGTCCACGTTTATTTGTCATTTGTACAAACAATTTAAATGTGGATATGGGAGGCATGGTTGGTAAGTTTGTGATGACACCAAAATTGGTGGCTGAGTGGACGGCGAAGAAGGTTATTGAAGATGACAAAGAGATCTTGATCAATTGTGTTAATGTGTGAGGAGTGGCAGATGGAGTTCAATTTGGATAAAGATGGGGTTTTGCATTTTGGTAAAAACAAACTAGGGCAGGACTTATACAATTAATGGTTCAGCCCTGGGTTGTGTCATAGATCAGAGAGACCGAGTGCTTCAGAGACATAATTCTTTGAAGTTTGCATCACGTCGACAGGGAGTTAAGGTGGTGTTTAGCACACTGGCCTTCGTTGCTCAGACCACTGCGTGTAGGAGTCGGGTCGGTGTTAAAAACAATGACTGCAGATGCTGGAAACCAGATTCTGGATTAGAGTGGTGCTGGAAGAGCACAGCAAGATTTTGCCTGTCCTCGGATGCTGCCTGATTAGGAGTCGGGCTGTCATGTTGAGGTTGTGCAGGACATTTGTGAAGCCTCTTCTGGAATACTGTGTCCAGTTCTGGTCACTCAGTTAAAGGAAGCAGATTATTAAACTGGAGAGGGGTCAGAAAGACTTCATACATTATAGAATAGAAGTTTATCCAATCCCTCTACACCTCCATCCGCCAGGACCAGGGCCTCCAAGTCCTCCGTTTCTTCCTCTCCCAATGTCCCCAACAGTACCCCTCCACCGACACTCTCATTCGTTTGGCCGAACTGGTCCTCACCCTTAACAATTTCTCCTTTGAATCCTCCCACTTCCTCCAGACCAAAGGGGTAGCCATGGGCACACGTATGGGCCCCAGTTATGCCTGTCCCTTTGTTGGCTACGTAGAGCAGTTGATCTTCCGTAATTACACCGGCACCACTCCCCACCTCTTCCTCTGCTACATTGATGACTGCATTGGCACCACCTCGTGCTCCCGTGAGGAGGTTGAGCAATTCATCAACTTCACCCACACATTCCACCCTGACCTTAAATTTACCTGGACCATCTCTGACACCTCCCTCCCCTTCCTGGACCTCTCCATCTCCATCAGTGACGACCGACTTGACACTGATATTTTTTACAAACCCACCGACTCCCACAGCTACCTGGATTACACCTCTTCCCACCCTAACTCCTGCAAAAATGCCATCCCGTATTCCCAATTCCTCCGCATAAGCCGTATCTGCTCCCAGGAGGACCAGTTCCACCATAGAACACACCAGATGGCCTCCTTCTTTAGAGACCGCAATTTCCATTCCCATGTGGTTAAAGATGCCCTCCAACGCATCTCGTCCACATCCCGCACCTCCGCCCTCAGACCCAACCCCTCCAACCGTAACAAGGACAGAACGCCCCTGGTGCTCACCTTCCACCCTACCAACCTTCGCATAAACCAAATCATCCGCCGACATTTCCGCCACCTCCAAACAGACCCCACCACCAGGGATATATTTCCCTCCCCACCCCTCTCCGCCTTCCGCAAAGACCGTTCCCTCCGTGACTACCTGGTCAGGTCCACGCCCCCCTACGACCCACCCTCCCATCCTGGCACTTTCCCCTGCCACCGCAGGAACTGTAAAACCTGTGCCCACACCTCCTCCCTCACCTCTATCCAAGGCCCTAAAGGAGCCTTCCACATCCATCAAAGTTTTACCTGCACATCCACTAATATCATTTATTGTATCCGTTGCTCCCGATGCGGTCTCCTCTACATTGGGGAGAGTGGGCGCCTCCTAGCAGAGGGCTTTAGGGAACATCTCCGGGACACCCGCACCAATCAACCACACCGCCCCGTGGCCCAACATTTCAACTCCCCCTCCCACTCTGCCGAGGATATGGAGGTGCTGGGCCTCCTTCACCGCTGCTCCCTCACCACCAGACGCATGGAAGAAGAACGCCTCATCTTCCGCCTCGGAACACTTCAACCCCAGGGCATCAATGTGGATTTCAACAGTTTCCTCATTTCCCCTTCCCCCACCTCATCCTAGTTTTAAACTTCCAGCTCAGCACCGTCCCCCTGACCTGTCCGGACTTGTCCGACCTGCCCAGCTCCTTTTCCACCCATCCACATGTTTGGATACTGTTTGAGAGGAGAATAGCCATCAGGAGCCTCCTGCACTCCCAGCCGGTCACCCGTCTACCTGACTGATCCTGTGGGGTGCCTGCCTGTAACAAGTGTCTATCACACTCTCTGTCCCCTGCAGGTTCCTCAGTGTGTCCAACCCAGCCATGTGTTCTGTGAGGAGGTGCTCCCAGTCTCACTTCCCACACACACAGTGGTCAGGGGGGTTAGACTGCTCCCTGATCTCCCAGTCAACGCTGGACATAGCTCAGCTCACACTTCCACCAACTCGCTGTACTGACTGGATCCTCAGGTTACCACGTAACCTTTACAGGCAAATCCAACACACTCTCGCCTGCAACAAAACATCCTAACAGTCTCTCTCTCTCTCTGTCTATCTTCCCCTCATTACACCATCTCCATCATTGACGTAATTTTCTGTCTAATCAGTCAGGTTACCCCACCTCTCTCGGCCATTTCCCCTCTCCATCCTGTAAACCTACAGCGCTGTTTATTTCGGTCCCAGTCCTGTCAATGCTGCAGCTATGGCTCAGTAATGGCTACTTTCTCATTGCTTCCAAATTCCATTTGTGCCTGTGGTGCTTTTAATTTCTTCCACAAGTCAGGAGGGTGAGGCAATACTCCCCACTTGCCCCGGATGGGGGCAGCTCCAACAACATTTAAGAAGCTTGACACCCTCCAGGACAAAGCCCCCCCCCCACCCCCCAATCTGACTGGCGCCACATCCACAAATACCCACTCCCTCCCCCACCGACGCTCAGCACTGGGTCCCAGCTGCGAGAGATGATGTGGAGGGGCCACTGATGGAGTCGGGTGGAAACGGTCAGAGGTCACACAGCACCAGGTTACAGACCAACAGGTTTATTTGAAATCACAAGCTTTCAGAGCACTGCCCCTTCATCACGATGAAGAGGTTAGTCCACCTGGCTTTATCTACAAGATGTGCTGCAGAAACTCACCAAAGACCCTCAGACAGCACCTTCCAAACCCACGGCCACTTCCATCCAGAAGGACAAGGGCAGCAGACACACGGGAACCCCACCCCCTGCAAGTTCCCCTCCAAGCCCCTCCCCATCCTGACTGGGAAATATCTCCCCGTTCCCTCACTGTCGCTGGGTCCGAATCCTGGAATTCCCTCCCTCAGGGACATTGTGGGTCTACCCCCAGCACACGGACTGCAGTGGGTCAGGAAGGCAGCTCACCCCCACCCTCTCAAGGGGCAACTAGGGAGGGGCAATAAATGCTGACTCTGTCAATGATACCCCCATGTCACTCAAATAATTTTTTTATAAACCAGAGGAATTTAACCTTCCATCTGACACAGATGTTTGAAAGTGTCTTTGAGAGGTAAACCATACTGATTGGGAAGTCAGGCTTTCTCCTGGGATCTCCCTGTGCCCTGCCTCTAGTGGTACATATACCAGTTAATAGGAGAGCAATGGATGATGTAGGAATTGATATGGAGCACCACATGGGACTCTAATCTGGGTGATCTCATCGTCACTTCCACACAGAGACTGACATCTCCCTCCCAGTCACTGTGTCCATCAACATGACAGAATCCCAGGCAGCCCTGATAAAGGATCAAATCCCATTCCCAATCCTGCTTCGAATCCCAGTCCCAATCCCGTTTGCAGCCCCAATCCAAGTCCTAATCCTGTAGTGGTTGTAGTCCCAGTCCTAATCTCAATCCCAAACCCAATTCCAATCCTGGTCCCAGTCCCAAACCCAGTCCCGGTCCCAGTCCTAATCTCAATCCAAATCCCAGTCCTAATCCCAGTTGCAGTCCAAGTCCCAGTCCCAATATTTTCCTCAATCCCAAACATAATCCCGGTCCCAATCCCTGTCCTTATCCCAATCCCAATACCATTCCTAGTCCCAATCCTGGTCCCAATCCTAATTCCAGACCAAATCCCAGCCCCAGTTCCAATCCCAGTCAAAATCCTAATCCCAGACCCAAACCCAATCCCAGTCCCAGTCCCAATCCCAATCCCAATCTCAGTCCGGGTCACAATCCCAAACCCAGTCCCAATCCCAAATTCTGGTCCCAATCTCAATCCTAGTCCCAATCCTGGTCACGGTCTGAGTCTTAGTCCCAAACCCAATCCCAATCCTGATTCCAAACCCGATTCCGATTCCGATTCCAGTCCCAGTCCCAATCTTGGACCAAATCCCAATCTCGGTCTCGGTCCCAGTCACAGTCCCAATCCCAATACCAATTCTGGTCCCAGCCCCAAACCCAATCCCAGTCCCAATCCCGGTCCCAATCCCAATCCCAATCCCAGTAGCAGTCCTATCCCAGTCCCAATCCCAATCCCAATTCCAATTCCAATCCCGGTTGCAGCCCCGATCCAAGTCATAATCCTGGTCATGGTTGCAGTCCCAGTCTCAGTCCTAATCTCAATCCCAATCCCAGTCCCAGTCTCAATCACAATCCTGGTCCCAGTCCCAATTCCAATCCCAGTCCCAATCTCAATCCCAATCCCAATTCTGGTCCCAGTCCCAATCCCAATCCCGGTCCCAGTCCTAGTCCTAATCTCAATCCAAATCCCAGTCCTAAGGCCAGTTGCAGCCTCAGTCCTTATCCCAATCCCAATCCCAATCCCAATCCCATTCCCACATCCCAATCTCGATCCCAGCCCCAATTCTGGTCCCAGTCCCAATCTCGGACCAAATCCCGGTCCCAGTTCCAATCCCAGTCCCAATCCCAGTCAAAATCCTATTCCCAATCCCAATCCCAAACTCGGTCCCAGTCCCAATCCTGGTCACAGTTCCAATCCATGTCCCCACCCCAGTCCAAAATCCGAATCCCAGCCCCAAAATCAATCCTGGTCCCGGTACCAGTCACAATTCCAATCCCAACTCCCAGTCCCAGTCCCAATCCCAATCTCAGTCCTGGTCACAATCCCAAACACAGTCCCGGTCCCAATTCTGGTCCCAATCTCAATCCTAGTCCCAATCCTGGTCTCGGTTTGAGTCCTAGTTCCAAACCCAATCCCAATCCCAGTCCCAATCTTGGTCCCAGTCCCAATCCCAGACCAAATCCCGGTCCCAGTTCCAATCCCAGACCTAATCCCACATGCAATCCCAATCTCAGTCTTGGTCCCAGTCCCAGTCCCAATCCCAGTCCTGGTCGTATTCCCAAACCCAATCCCAGTCCCAATCCTGGTCACAATCCTAATCACAGACTTGAGCCCAATCCTAGTCCTAGTACCAGTCACAATCCCAATCCCGGTCCCAGTCCCAGTCACAATCCCAATCTCAGTCCTGGTAACAATCCTGGTCACTGTCCCAGTCCTAGTCCCAAATCTAATCCCTGACCTGATCCCAATCCCAATCCCAATCCCAGTCCCAATCTCAATCTCAGTCCCGGTCCCAATCTCAGTCCCAGTCCTAGTCCCAGTCCTGGTCCTGGTCATAATACCAGTCCCATTCCCAACCCTAATCTCATTTCTGATCCCAGTCCCAATCCCAATTTCAGTCCTGGTCCCAATCTCAGTCCCAGTCCTGGTCCTGGCCCCAGTCCCAATCCAGGTTTCGGTTCCAGTCCCAGTCCAAATCCAAATTCTAATCCCGGTCACGGTCCCAATCGCAATCCCAAGGTCGGTCCAGTCCTAATCCGAATCCAGGTCCCGTTTCCGGTCCAAGTCGCAGTCCTAATTCCAATCCTAATTCCAGTCCCAGTCCTAATCCCAATCCCAATCCTGATCCAGTCCCAAATGCAGTCCTAATCTCAGTCCCAATTCCAGCCCTAAACTCGATTCCACTATCCACCCTAATCCTAGTCACAGTCCCAGTCCTCATCTCAATTCCAATCCCAAACTCAGTCCCAAACCTTATCCCAATCCCAATCCCAAACCCGGTCCCAGACCCAGTTCCAATCCCAGTCCCAACCCCGTTCCCAGTCCCAATCCCAATTCCAGTCCCAATTCTAATTCCTATCTCAGTCCCAGTTATAATCCCAGTCCCAGTCCCAATCCCAGTCTGTTCCCAATCCCACTCCTGGTCCCAGTTCTAGTCACAGTCTAAAATCCAATCTCAATCCCAGTCCCAGTCCCAATCCCAGTCCGTTCCCAATCCCAATCCTGGTCCCAGTCCCAGTCCCTGTCCCAATCCCAGTCTGTTCCCAATCCCAATCCTGGTCCCAGTACCAGTCCCAGTCACAATCCCAATCCTGGTCCCAGTCCCAATCCCAGTCCTATCCTGGTCACAATCCTAGTCCCAGTTCCAATCCATGAACCAATCCTGGTCAAAATCATTACCCCTGACCCAACCCCAAGCCTGGTCCCAGTCCCAGTCCCAATCCCAATCTCAGTCCCGGTCACAATCCCCATCCTGATCCCAGTCCCAATCCTGGTTACGGTGCCAGTCCTAGACCCAGTCCCGGTCCTGGTCCTAATCCCAAATTCAATCCTAGACCCAGTCCCGGTCCTGGTCCTAATCCCAAACTCAATCCTAGACCCAGTCTCAATCCCAATCACAGTCTCAGTCCGAATCCTGGTCCCTGTCCCAATCCTGGTCACGGTCTCAATCCCAGTCCTAGTCCCAGTTCTGGTCCAGGTCCTAATACCAGCCCCAGTCCCAACCCCAATCCAAGACCCAATCCCAATACTATTCCCAATCCCAATCCAATCCAGGTCCCGTTTCCAGTCCCTGTCCCAGTTCCAATCCCAATCCCATTCTTGATGCTGGTCCCGTCCCAACCCCAATTCCAATTCCAATACCAATCCCAGTCCCAGTCCTAGTGCCAATCCCAATCCCACTCCCTGTCCCAATCCCAATCCCAATCCTGGTCCTGGTCCCTGTCCCAATCCTAAACCAGGTCCCGGTTCCAGACCCTGCCCCAATCCCAATCTCAGTCCCAATTGCAATCCCAATCCCAGTCCCAGTCCCAATCCCAGTCCTAATCCTTGTCCCAGTCCCAATCCCCGTCCCAATCCTAATCCCACTCCTAATCCGAGTACCAGTCCCAGTCCCAATCCCAATCCCAGTCCCAGTCCCAATCCCAATACCTGTCCCATTCCCAATCCTGCTGCCACTCCTGTCATAATCCCAATACCAATCCCATTCACAGTCACAGTCCCAGACCCAATCCCACTCCCGCTCCCGCTCCCAGACCTATTCCCAATCCTAGTACTGGTCCCAGTTCCATTCACAATCCAGGTCCCAGTTCCAGTCCCACTCCCAATCCATAACCCACTCCTAGTCCCTGTCCCAATCCCAGTTCTAATCCCAGTCCCAATCCCAATCCCAATCCCAAACCCATTCCCAATCCCAGTCCCAATCCCAATCCCAATCCCAAACCCATTCCCAATCCCAGTCCCAATCCCAGTCCCAGTCCCAGTTAGAACATAGAAATGGACAGCACAGAACAGGCCCTTTGGCCACAATGTTGTGCCAAAGATTAATCCTAAAATTAATCCCAATCTCAGTCCCAATCCCAATCCCAATCCCAGTACCAGTTCCAGTTCCAATCCCAATCTCAATCCTAGTCCTAATCCCAATTGCAGTCCCCCAGTCCCAATCCCGGTCCCAGTCCCAATCCCAGTCCCAGTCCTGATCCCAATCCTGGTCCTGATCCCAATTCCTATCCCAGTCCCAATCCTGGTCCCAGTCCTGATCCCAATCCCAGTCCCAGTCCCAATCCCGGTCCCAGTCCCAATTCCTATCCCAGTCCCAATCCTGGTCCCAGTCCTGATCCCAATCCCGGTCCCAGTCCCAATCCCAGTCCCAGTCCCAATTCCTATCCCAGTCCCAATCCTGGTCCCAATCCCGGTCCTGATCCCAATCCCGGTCCTGATCCCAATCCCAGTCCCAGTCCCGGTCCCAGTCCCAATCCTGGTCCTGATCCCAATCCCGGTCCCAGTCCCAATTCCTGTCCCAGTCCCGGTCCCAGTCACAATCCTGGTCCTGATCCCAATCCCGGTCCCAGTCCCAATTCCTATCCCAGTCCCAGTCCCAATCCTGGTCCTGATCTCAATCCCAGTCCTGATCCCAATCCCGGTCCCAATCCCAATTCCTATCCCAGTCCCAATCCCAGTCCCAATTCCTATCCCAGTCCCAATCCTGGTCCCAATCCCGGTCCTGATCCCAATCCCGGTCCCAGTCCCAATTCCTATCCCAGTCCCAGTCCCAATCCCAGTCCTGATCTCAATCCCAGTCCTGATCCCAATCCTGGTCCCAGTCCCAATTCCTATCCCAGTCCCAGTGCTGGTCCTGATCCCAGTCCTGGTCCCAGTCCCAATCCCGGTCCTGGGTATGATGCAGTGCTACCCCCTGGCAGTGAGTGAGCTGAATGTTGTGGAGATAGATGTGTTGCTTCTCTCGATCCTAGCCTTTTCCAGTCTATCCTGGGAAGATGAAATGGGACAGAGCGGTACTTTCAATTGTGTAGCTGACTCGGCGCACGGTGAGCCTGTGATGGGTCCCATGGGGAACAGTAGTGTCAGACCACATGTGATAACTCCATGTTGAGTCCCTTCAGCCCACCACTTCTGTACTAACCAACAAACACCAAACTACACTAATGCCATTGACCTGCACCGGCTGCTTGCACAGTTTACTGCTTTAATCTCGAATGGGTCCCATTCTTTCCCCGGTAATCCGTATACACATAAAAAGCCTCAGCGTTTTCTTGGATTCTATCTGTCAATGATATTTTTTGGCCCGTGTTTTCCTAATTCCTTGTTGAAACAAGGCTGGCCATGAGCAGCCTGAATGAGGTGGTTTACCCGGTCAGACACTCACTCACGGTGTTCCTCTCTAACTGTCTGTCACCCAGAATCACAACCTGTCTCGGAGACGAACCATAAGCAGTAATATCTATCCTCACAAAAACATTACTCACAGCCTCACATGTGCAGAGACATTACAAAGTATAATTTAGTAAATGATTCTGGTGTCAGTTCCCATGGTTACTGGAGCTGAGAAGCAGGTGATGGTACAGTGAGAGAGATTGCCTTTCAGATTGTGTTGAGTGTCCCAAGTTTCCCCAGTGCCTGACCCTCACCAAATCCCAGAAAACCAGCTCTTACTCTGGACCCACCATGACAATGTCATTGTGATTCTCACCATCCTAGAGGTGTTAGTGGGTTCACACAGACAACCTCACTAACCACCTTGGAAACATAGAGTCATAGGACACACAAACAGACCCTTCACTCCCCCTTGTCCATGCTGACCAAACTTCCCAAACTAAACCAGCCCCATTTGCCTGCATTTGACCCGGATCCCTCCAAACGCTTCCTATCCGTGTCCCTGTCCAAATGTCTTTTAAATGTTGGAACTGTACCTGGAGCTGGTCCTTCCTCAGGCAGTTCATCCCACAACAAACCACCCTCTGTAGGTCCGTTTTAAATCTTTCCCTCTCACCTTAAAAATATGGGTCTGAGTTTGGAACTCCCCTCCCATGGGGAAAAGACCTTTGCCTTGTACCTTTATCTGTGTCCTTCATGGTTTTATAAACCTCTATAAGGTCACCCCTCAGCCTCCGATGCTCCAGGGAAAACAGCCCCAGTCTATCCTACCTCTCCTTATAGCTCTAACCCTTCAGTCCCAGCAGCATCTTGATAAATCTTTTCTGAATCCTCTCCAGCTGAGAACATAGAACCCAGAACCATACAACACAGGAATGGGCCCTTTGGTGAACGTGACACCAAATGAAACTAATCCCTTCTGCCTGCCCTTGGTCCATATCCCTGCATTCCTGGCATATTCATGGGTTTATCTAAAAGTCTCTTAAACCCCCCCCCCGTTGTACCAGCCTCCACCACCCCCCCCCCCGATAGTGTGTTCCAGTCTCCTATCCTCTCTGTATAATAACCTTCCCCCTCACATCCCCTTTGAACTTTCCCCCTCTCACCTTAAATGCTTGCCCCCCTAGTTTTAGAGATTTCAACTCTGGGAAGAAGATTTTGACCTTTAACCCTATCTGTGCATCTCATAATGTTACAGACTTCTGTCAAGTCTCCCCTCAGCCTCCGCTGCTCCAGAGAAATCAGCCTGAGTTTTTCCAGCCTCTCCTTATAGCCCATACCCTCTAATCCAGGCAGCATCCTGGGAAACCCCTTCGACACCCTCTCCAAAGCCTCCATATCCTTCCTGGAATGTGGGGACCAGAATTGAACATAGTGCCCTCGGTGTGGGCCTATCCAAAGTCTTATAAAGCTGCAAGATGACATCCTGAGTCTTGTACTCAGTTCCCTGACCAATAGAGGTAAGTGTGTCATACACTTTCTTTCCCCCCCCTGTCTACCTGCGTGGCCACTTTCAGGGAGCTAGGGACTGCAACCCCAAGGTCCCTCTGTACATCAGTGCTGTTCAGGGGCCTGCTGGTAATTGTAATGTATATGTTTCCTTCACATTTGATCTCCCAAAGTGCAGCACCTCACACATCCCCAGATTAAACTCCATCTGCCATTTCTCTGCCCATATCTGCAACTGATCTTCCCGGTCGGGAAGGTAAGTGATTGTTATTTAAGAACTTACCTCGATGCCAACGGTCTTTTTGCTGCAGAGAGCGGCGGGAGCTGGGCGGAAGTGAAGTCGGAGCGCAAAGCCGGTCGGGAAGGTAAGTGATTGTTATTTGAGTGGAGAAGGAACCAGAGACACTACACGTGTCTCCCACCCTCCCTCCTCCTCTAACCTAAAAAAAAAGGACCCAGTCGGCTGAACAGGTAAGTTACTCAGTGTTCTTTGGAGACGAGGTGTAGAGTAATGGCAGTGCAGGCAGTGGAATGTTCCTCCTGCAGGATGTTCGAGATAGGGGTGACCACTGATACTCCTGCCGACTTCATCTGCAGGAAATGCAGTCAGATCCTGCTCCTCACAGAACGAGTTAGGGAACTGGAACTGGAGTTGGATGAACTGAGGATTATTCGAGAGGCTGAGAGGGTGATAGATAGAAGCTACAGGGACATAGTTACGCCAGAGAACAGAGGTAGCTGGGTAACAGTTAGAGGTGGGAAGGGGAGGAAGCAGGCAGTGCAGGGTTCCCCTGTGGTCGTTCCCCTAAACAATAAGTATACCACTTTGGATACTGGTGGGGGAGACGGCCTAGCAGGGGTAAGCTGCAGTGACCGGGTCGGTGGCGTGAGGTCTGGCTCTGAGACTCAGAAGGGAAAGGGGGAGAGGAGGAGAGCGCTAGTTATAGGGGACTCTCTAGTTAGAGGGACGGACAGGCGGTTCTGTGGGCATGGGCGAGACTCTCGGATGGTTTGTTGCCTCCCGGGTGCCAGGGTCCGAGACGTCTCAGACCGTGTCTTCAGAATCCTTAAGGGGGAGGGTGTGCAGCCAGAAGTCGTGGTGCACGTTGGCACCAACGACATAGGTAGGAAGAGGGGTGGGGAGGTCATTCAAGAGCTCAGGGAGTTAGGCTGGAAGTTGAAAGCTAGGACAGACAGAGTCGTCATCTCTGGGTTGTTGCCGGTGCCTCGTGACAGTGAGGCAAGGAATAGGGAGAGAGTGCAGTTGAACACATGGCTGTAAGGATAGTGTAGGAGGGAGGGCTTCAGGTATTTGGACAATTGGACTGCATTCTGGGGAAGGTGGGACCTGTACAAGCAGGACGGGTTGCACCTGAACCAGAAGGGCACCAATATCCTGGGGGGTAGGTTTGCTAGCACTCTTCGGGGGGTTTAAACTAATTTGGCAGGGGGATGGGATCCGGACTTGTAGTCCAGCAAGTAGGTTAGCTGTTTGTCAGGATGTCCAAGAATGTAGGGAGGCTGTGGAGAAGGTAGCACTGACAGGGAATACTTGCGGACACAGAGATGGGCTCAAGTGCGTATACTTCAACGCAAGGAGTATCAGAAATAAGGTGGGTGAACTTAAGGCGTGGATTGGTACCTGGGACTACGATCTTGTGGCCATCACGGAAACGTGGATAGAAGAGGGACAGGATTGGCTGTTGGAGGTTCCTGGTTACAGGTGTTTCAGTAAGATTAGGGAGGGTGGGAAAAAAGGAGGGGGGTGGCGTTGCTAATTAGAAATGGTATAACGGCTGCAGAAAGGCAGTTTGAGGGGGATCTGCCTCTGGAGGTAGTATGGGCTGAAGTCAGAAATAGGAAAGGTGCAGTCACCTTGTTGGGTGTTTACTATAGGCCCCCCAATAGCAGCAGAGATGTGGAGAAACAGATTGGGAAACAGATTTTGGAAAGGTGCAGAAGCCACAGGGTAGTAGTCATGGGCGATTTCAACTTCCCAAATATTGATTGGAAGCTCTTTAGATCAAGTAGATTGGATGGGGCGGTGTTTGTGCAGTGTGTACAGGAAGCTTTTAGATTAGATTACATTACAGTGTGGAAACAGGCCCTTCGGCCCAACAAGTCCACACCGCCCCGCCGAAGCGCAACCCACCCATACCCCTACATTTACCCCTTACCTAACACTACGGGCAATTTAGCATGGCCAATTCACCTGACCCTGCACATCTTTGGACTGTGGGAGGAAACCGGAGCACCCGGAGGAAACCCACGCAGACACGGGGAGAACGTGCAAACTCCACACAGTCAGTCGCCTGAGGCAGGAATTGAACCCGGGTCTCTGGCGCTGTGAGGCAACAGTGCTAACCACTGTGCCACCGTGCTGCCCACACTGAGTTTTATAACTCAGTATGTAGATTGTCCGACCAGAGGGGAGGCCATATTGGATTTGGTACTCGGTAATGAACCGGGACAAGTGATGGGCTTGTTAGTGGGTGAACATTTTGGTGATGGTGACCACAATTCTGTGACTTTCACCTTGGTTATGGAGAGAGATAGGTGCGTGCAACATGGTAGGTTTTACAATTGGGGGAAGGGTAAATACGATGCTGCAAGACAGGATCTGAGGAGCATAAATTGAGAGCATAGGCTGACAGGGAAGGATGTCGTGGAAATGTGGAACTTTTTCAAGGAACAGATACGACGTGTCCTTGATATGTATGTACCTGTCAGGCAGGAAAGAGATGGTCGTGTGAGGGAACCTTGGTTGACGAGGGAGGTTGAATGTCTCGTAAAGAGGAAGAAGGAGGCTTACATAAGGTTGAGGAAACAGGGTTCAGACAGAGCAGTGGAGGGATACAGGATAGCCAGGAGGGATCTGAAGAAAGGGATTAGGAGAGCCAAGAGAGGGCATGAAAAATCTTTGGCGGGTAGGATCAAGGATAACCCAAAGGCATTTGATGCGTATGTGAGAAACATGAGAGTGACGAGAACGAGGGTAGGTGCGATCAAGGACAGTAGTGGGAGACTGTGTATTGAGTCGGAAGAGATAGGAGAGGTCTTGAATGAGTACTTTTCTTCAGTATTTACGAACGAGAGGGACAGTATTGTTGAAGAGGAGAGTGTGAAACGGACTGGTAAGCTACAGGAGATACTTGTTAGGAAGGAAGATGTGTTGGACATTTTGAACAACTTGAGGATAGACAAGCCCCCGGGCCTGACAGGATATATCCTAGGATTATGTGGGAAGCAAGAGAGGAAATTGCAGAGCCGTTGGCAATGATCTTTTCGTCTTCACTGTCAATGGGGGTGGTACCAGGGGACTGGAGAGTGGCGAATGTTGTGACCCTGTTCAAAAAAGGGAATAGGGATAACCCCGGGAATTACAGGCCTGTTAGTCTTACTTCGGTGGTAGGCAAAGTAATGGAAAGGGTACTGAGGCATAGGATTTATGAGTATCTGGAAAGACACTGCTTGATTAGGGACAGCCAGCACGGATTTGTGAGGGGTAGGTCTTGCCTTACAAGTCTTATTGAATTCTTTGAGGAGGTGACCAAGCATGTGGATGAGGGTAGAGCAGTGGATGTAGTGTACATGGATTTTAGTAAGGCATTTGATAAGGTTCCCCATGGTAGGCTTATGTGGAAAGTCAGGAGGCATGGGATAGTGGGAAGTTTGGCCAGTTGGATAGAGAACTGGCTAACCGGTCGAAGTCAGAGAGTGGTAGTAGATGGTAAATACTCAGCCTGGAGCCCAGTTACAAGTGGAGTTCCGCAGGGATCAGTTCTGGGTCCTCTGCTGTTTGTAATTTTTATTAATGACTTGGATGAGGGAGTCGAAGGGTGGGTCAGTAAATTTGCAGACGATACGAAGATTGGTGGAGTTGTGGATAGTGAGGAGGGCTGTTGTCGGCTGCAAAGGGACTTAGATATGATGCAGAGCTGGGCTGAGGAGTGGCAGATGGAGTTCAACCCTGTCAAGTGTGAGGTTGTCCATTTTGGAAGGACAAATAAGAATGCGGAATACAGGGTTAATGGTAGGGTTCTTAGTGAGGTGGAGGAACAGAGGGATCTTGGGGTCTATGTTCATAGATCTTTGAAAGTTGCCACTCAGGTGGATAGAGTTTGTAAGAAGGCCTATGGTGTATTATCGTTCATTAGCAGAGGGATTGAATTCAAGAGTCGTGAAGTGATGTTGCAGCTGTACAGGACCTTGGTAAGGCCACATTTGGAGTACTGTGTGCAGTTCTGGTCGCCTCACTTTAGGAAAGATGTGGAAGCTTTGGAGAGGGTGCAGAGAAGATTTACCAGGATGTTGTCTGGAATGGAGAATAGGTCGTACGAGGATAGGTTGAGAGTGCTAGGCCTTTTCTCATTGGAACGGCGAAGGATGAGGGGTGACTTGATAGAGGTTTATAAGATGATCAGAGGAATAGATAGAGTAGACAGTCAGAGACTTTTCCCCCGGGTACGACAGAGAGTTACAAGGGGACATAAATTTAAGGTGAAGGGTGGAAGGTATAGGGGGGATGTCGGGGGGTAGGTTCTTTACCCAGAGAGTGGTGGGGGCATGGAATGCGCTGCCTGTGGGAGTGGCAGAGTCAGAATCTTTGGTGACCTTTCAGCGGCAATTGGATAGGTACATGGATGGGTGCTTAAGCTAGGACAAATGTTCGCACAACGTCGTGGGCCAAAGGGCCTGTTCTATGCTGTATTGTTCTATGTTCTATGATCTCTATCCCGCTGTATCCTTCGACACTATCCACAACTCCCCCCGATCTTTGTATCACCTACAAACTTACTAACCCACCCATCTACATTTCCATCCAGGTCATTTATACATCTCACAAACAGCAGAGGGCCCAGTACTGATCCCTGTGGAACCCCACCAGTCACCGACCCCCCAGCCTGAAAAACACCCTTCCCCCACTACCCTCTGCCTTCCCAGGGCAAGCCAATTCTGAATCCACACGGGCAAGGCCCTGTGGATCCTGTGAGTCTTAATCTTCTGGATGAGCCGACCATGAGGGACCTTGTCGAAAGCCTTACTAAAATCCATGTGGACAACATCCACTGCTCTATCCTCATCGATCACCTTCATCACCTCCTCGAAAGATTCAATCACGTTAGTAATCCATGACCTGCCCCACACAGAGCCATGCTGACTGGCCCTAACTAAGCCATTCTTGTCCAAATATACGTAAATCCTATCCCTAAGAATTCCCTCCAATAGCTTCCCAACCACCGATGTGAGACTCCCTGGTCTATAGTTTCCTGGATTATCCGTATTTCCCTTCTTGAACCCAGAGGAACAACATTAGCTACTCACTAGTCCTCCGGTACCCCTCCAGTGGGGAGGATACACAGATCTTACTCAAGGCCCCAGCAATCTCCCCTCTTGTCTCTCTCAGTAACCTGGAGTAGATACCATCGGGCCCTGGGGATTTATCCACCTTAACGCTCTTCAAACACCCAGCACCACATCTTTCATAATCTCAGAATGCCTGAGGATATTAGCATGCTCCACCCTCCATATCCTTCCCCTGGGTGAATACTGACACAAAGTACTCATTTAGGATCGCACCCACATCCTCTGCCTCCAAGCACTAGTACCCTCCTTTATCCTGGAGTCGTCTTCCTTCTCCCTCATTATTCTCTAATAATATCCTTCCAATTCCTGGGTGACCATAACTGATACCCCAACAGCAATGTCCTGTACAACCGCAACGTGACTTCCCAACTCCCTCTACTCAAAGGTCCGACTGATGTGTTAAAGAAACCCAGAGAATAACCTCCAACTGCATCTAAAGCTGTATCCGATCCAAGGGAGAGGCCTATAACGTTTCCAAACAACATCGTAAGGCTGAGAATTGGCAGGACTCCACAAGTCTGCAAATGGAGACAAATAAAAATGTGAAGAAAGAAATAGTAGAATATAGAGGTAAATGAGCAAGAAATACATAAAACTGGAGCGAAAAGCTTTTGTATGAAAATATAGAAATTAGGACCATGGTTCAGCCATTTCACCCAGCTTCCCCGTTTCATCGAATCATGGCTGAACGCTTACCTCAGTGTTTTATTCTCGATCTCAATGCCATGTCGGGATGGCAACAGATTCACAAAAATGTGTGTGTGAGTGACAAGTGGAGGCTGGAGGATTCATAATGGGTTTGGAGGGTACAGCAAAGAAACCAAAGAAATGTGTTCAACAGACTCTTCCCACTTCTGCAGCTGTGAGGGAAATGGTGAGAAATGTGAGGACATACGACGAGAATGGAAACATCAAATTCTTAACATCAACGACAAAGATGTTCCCTTTACAGTTTGAACAGGAAGATAAGAAGCAGGCCACTCACATGAATTAACAGCTGATTATTAGCTCATCTTTTAAATTCAGGGTGTGAATGTTCCCATGTTCCAGTGTGAAACTGCACTGGTACCATTTCCTGACTTGAAGCTGACAGGTCAACTTCCGGGATTCTTCTGTCATCTGTGATTTTGGAGAAGGTTTCTAGCTCAGGTCGTGGATCAGGTTTGCTCGCTGAGCTGGTGGGTCTGTTCTCACCCTGACAGCCCAGGCCCCAAGTGGAAACCCGCCTCCAGCCTCACCCCAAAAACAACGCTGAGACAAACCAGCCCGATCCAGCACCCCAACACAGAACACCCATTTTGGAGACGGTTTCTAGCTCAGGTTGTAAGTTTGCTCACTGAGCTGGTGGGTTTGTCCCCAGACCTTCCGTCACCGTGCTGGGGAACATCATCAGTGAGCCCCTGGGGAAGTGCTGGTGTTAGTGACCCACTTTCTCTGTCTGTGTCTCTGTCTGTTGTGGTGGGTGATATCGTTTCCAGTTCTGTTTCTCACAGGTTGGGAAATGGGGTCCAAATCGATGCGTTTGTTGATGGCGTTCCGGTTTGAATACCTCTCGGAATTCCCGTGGGTGTCTCTGTTTAGCCTGCCCCAGGATGGAGGTGTCGAAGTGGTCTCCCTCTTCATGTGTGTGTGGTAGGATACGAGCGAGAGCTGGTCATGTCTTTTGATGGCCAGTTGGTGTTTGTGAATCCTGGTGGCTAGTTTCCAGTCTGTCTGTGCGATGTAGTGTTTGTTACAGGCCCTGCAGGGGATTTTGTAAATGACATTGGTTTTGCTGGCTGTTGGTATGGGGTCCTTGAGGCTCATCGGGAGCTGTTTCAGTGTGGTGGGAGCTCCCATGATGCCAAGGGGCTAGAGGAGACTGGTCCCCATCTCAGAGATGTCTTTGATGTATGGTCGTGTGGGGAGAGTCTCTCAGTTGTTTAAGAATTGACAGATTTTGCTTATCGGGTACTGTTGTTCCTGAATACATTGCAGCTCAGCAGGGGGATGGGATCCAGAGGGGTAGTTCCAGTGCACAGGAGGATGAGAGTAGGGAGGACAGGGGCAGCATTTCAGGGTCACAGGAATATGCTGACAGACAGCGACATGGTTTGAAGTGTGTCTACTTCAACGCCAGAGTATTCGCAATAAGGTCGCTGAGCTTGCAGCATGGATAGGTACCTGGGACTTCGATGTTGTGGCCATTTCGGAGACATGGATAGAGCAGTGTGGGGAATAGATGTTTCATTAAAAACAGGCAAGGCGGGAAAAGAGGGGGAGGTGTGGCCTTGTTAGTCAAGGATAGTATAATGGTGGCTGAGAGAACTTTTGATGAGGACTTGTCTCAGTGTGGACTGAGGTTAGAAACAGGAGAGGAGAGGTCACGCTTCTTGGAGATTTTTATAGGCCTCTGCAGAGTTCCAGGGATGTGGAAGAGAGGATTAGCAACATTATCCTAGGTAGGAGTGAAAGGAACAGGGTGGTCATTGTGGGGGACTTTATCTTCCCCAACATTGACTGGAAATGTTATAGCTCTAGTACGTCAGATGGATCAGTTTTTGTCCAATGTGTACAGGAGGGTTTCCTGACACAGTGTGTCGAAGGGCCGACAAGAGGGGAGGTCACACTGGGTCTGGTGCTTGGTAATGAACCAGGCCAGGTGTTTGATTTAGTTGTAGGTGAGCACTTTGGAGACAGTGACCATAATTCAGTTACCTTTAGTTTAGTGATGGAAAGGGATAGGTACATACCACAGGGCAAGAGTTATCGATGGGGGAAGGGCAACTATAATGCGATTAGGCAGGAATTAGGATGCATAGAATGGGGTAGCAAAATGCAGGGGATGCAGACAATGGAAATGTGGAGCTGGTTTAAGGAACAGATATTGCGTGTCCTTGATAGGTATGTCCCTGTCAGGCAGGGAGGAAGTGATAAGGTAAGGGAACCGTGGTTTACGACAGAAATTGTATCTCTCGTTAAGTGGAAGGAGGAATCTTATGTGTTGATGAGGCAAGATGGTACAGATGAGGCGATGGAGAGTTACAGATCAGCTAGGAAGGATTTAAAGAGAGAGTTAAGAAGAGCAAAGAGAGGACACAAGCAGTCTTTAGCAAATAGAATAAAGGAGAACCCTAAAGCTTTCTAAAGGTATGTGAGGAATAAAAGGATGATTCGGGTAGGAATAGGGTCAGTCAAAGACAAAAGTGGGAAGTTGAGTGTGGATCCTGTGGAGATCGGAGAGGTGCTAAATGAACATTTCTCATCAGGTTTCACTCAGGAAAAGGAGAATATTGTAGAGGAGAAGAATGAGGTACGAGATATTAGACTAGAAAGGATCGAGGTTAGTTACGCACAGGTGTTATCAATTCTAGAAGGAGTGAAAGTAGACAAGTCCCCTGGGCCGGATGGGATTTATCCGAGGATTCTCTGGGAACTAGGGAGGAGATAGCTGAGCCTTTGGCTTTGATCTTTGAGTTGTCATTGTCTACGGGTTTAGTACCAGAGGACTGGAGGATTGTAAATGTTGTGCCCTTGTTCAAGAAGGCAGTAGAGATGACCCAGGTAATTATAGACCAGTGAGCCTTACCTCTGTTGTAGGAAAGGTTTTGAAAAGGATTATAAAAGATAAGATTTATAATCATCTAGCAAGCAACAATTTGATTGGAGATAGTTAACATGGTTTCATCAAGAGCAGGTCATGTCTCACAAACCCCATTGAGTTTTTTGAGAAGGTGACCAAGCATGTAGATGAGGGTAGGGCAGTTGATGTGGTATACATGGACTTCAGTAAAGCCTTTGATAAGGTTCCACATGGTAGGCTGTTGGAGAAAATGCAGAGGCATGGGACTGAGGGTGATTTAGCAGTTTGGATTAGAAACTGGCTTTCTGAAAGAAGGCAGCGAGTGGTGGTTGATGGAAAATATTCAGCCTGGAGTCCGGTTACTAGTGGTGTGCCACAAGGGTCTGTTTTGGGACCACTGCTCTTTGTCATTTTTATAAATGACGTGGCCCAGGCATAACATAGGTGGATGGATTAGTAAATTTGCAGACGACACTAAAGTCAGTGGAGTAGTGGTCAGTGTGGAAGAATGTTACAGGTTACAGGGGGACTTGGATAAACTGCAGAATTGGGCTGAGAGGTGGCAAATGGAGTTCAATGCAGCTAAATGTGAGGTGATGCACTTTGGGAAGAATAACAGGAAGGCAGAGTACTTGGTCAATGGAAAGATTCTTGGTAGTGTGGATGTGCAGAGGGATCTTGGTATCCATGTACATAGATCCCTGAAAGTTGCCCCCCAGGTGGATAGTGCTGTTAAGGCGGCATACGGTGTGTTAGGTTTCATTGGTAGAGGGATTGAGTTCCGGAGCCGCAATATCATGCTGCAACTATACAAAACGCTGGTGCGGCCTCACTTGGAATATTGTGTACAGTTCTGGTCACCCCATTACAGGAAGGATGTGGAAGCATTGGAAAAGGTGCAGAGGAGATTTACCAGGATGTTGCCTGGTCTGGAGGGAGGGTCTTATGAGGAAAGGCTGAGAGACTTGGATCTGTTCTCATTGGAAAGAAGGAGGCTAAGGAGGGATTTGATAGAGACATACAAGATGATCAGAGTATTAGCTGGGGGAGACAGTGAAAGAATTTTTCCTAGAATGGTGAAGTCAGCTTGTATTAGGGGCATAACTACAAATTGAGGGGTGATAGATTAAAGACAGATGTCAGAGGCAGGTTCTTTACTCACACCCCACACCCCCACACCCCACACCCCTACACCCTCACACCCCCACACCCCACACCCCCACACCCCACCCCCACCCCACACACCCCCACACCCCACACCCCCACACCCCACCCCCACCCCACACACCCCCACACCCCACACCCCCACACCCCACCCCCATCCCACACACCCCCACACCCCACACCCCCACACCCCACCCCCACCCCACACACCCCCACACCCCCACACCCCACCCCCACCCCACACACCCCCACACCCCACACCCCCACACCCCACCCCCATCCCACACACCCCCACACCCCACACCCCCACACCCCACCCCCCCACACCCCACCCCCACCCCCACACACCCCCACACCCCACACCCCCACACCCCCAACCCACCCCACACACCCCCACACCCCACACCCCCACACCCCACCCCCCACCCCACACACCCCCACACCCCACACCCCCCACACCCCACCCCCACCCCACACACACCACCCCCACCCCACACACACCCACACCCCACACCCCCACACCCCACCCCCACCCCACACACCCCACACCCCACACACCCCACACCCCCACCCCCCATCCCACACACCCCCACACCCCACACCCCCACACCCCACCCCCCCACACCCCACCCCCCCACCCCACACACCCACACCCCACACCCCCACACCCCCCCCCCCACCCCACACACCCCACCCCCCACCCCACACACACCCACACCCCACACCCCCACACCCCACCCCCCCACCCCCCACACACCCCCACACCCCCACACCCCCACACCCCCACCCCCATCCCCACACACCCCCACACCCCACACCCCCCACACCCCAACCCCACCCCACACACCCCCACACCCCACACCCCCACACCCCACCCCCACCCCACACACCCCCACACCCCCCACACCCCACCCCCCACCCCACACACCCCCCACACCCCACACCCCCACACCCCCACCCCCACCCCACACACCCCACCCCCACCCCACACACCCCCACACCCCACACCCCCACACCCCCACCCCCACCCCACACACCCCCACACCCCACACCCCCCACACCCCACCCCCATCCCACACACCCCCCACACCCTCACACCCCACCCCCACCCCACACACCCCCACACCCCCACACCCCACCCCCCCCCCACACACCCCCACACCCCCCACACCCCACCCCCACCCCCCACACCCCCACACCCCACACCCCCACCCCCCCCCCCACCCCACACCCCCCACCCCCACCCCACACACCCCCACACCCCACACCCCCACACCCCACCCCCACCCCACACACCCCCACACCCCCACACCCCCACACCCCCACCCCCACCCTTCACACCCCCACACCCCCACACCCCCCACACCCCACCCCCATCCCACACACCCCCCACACCCCACACCCCACACCCCCACCCCCCCCACACCCCCACCCCCACCCCACACACCCCACCCCCCACACCCCCACACCCCACCCCACCCCACACACACCCCACCCCCACACCCCCCACACCCCCACCCCCACCCCGCACACCCCCACACCCCCACACCCCACCCCCACCCCACACACCCCCACACCCCACACCCCCACACCCCACCCCCACCCCCACCCCACACACCCCCCACACCCCACACCCCCACACCCCACCCCCACCCCACACACCCCCCACACCCCCACACCCCACCCCCACCCCACACCCCCCCACACCCCCACACCCCCACCCCACCCCACCCACCCCCACACCCCCACACCCCACCCCCACCCCACACACCCCCACACCCCCACACCCCAACCCCACCCCACACACCCCCACACCCCACACCCCCACACCCCACCCCCCCCACCCCACACACCCCCACACCCCACACCCCCCCACACCCCACCCCCACCCACACACCCCCCACACCCCACACCCCCACACCCCACCCCCACCCCACACACCCCCACACCCTCACACCCCACCCTCAGCCCACACAACACCACACCCCCACACCCCACCCCCCACCCCACACACCCCCACACCCTCACACCCCAACCCCACCCCACACACCCCCACACCCCACACCCCCACACCCCCACCCCCACCCCACACACCCCCACACCCCCACACCCCACCCCCCACCCCACACACCCCCACACCCCACACCCCCCACACCCCACCCACACCCCACACACCCCCACACCCCCCACACCCCACACCCCCACCCCCCCACACCCCACCCCCCACCCCACACACCCCCCACACCCCCCACACCCCAACCCCACCCCACACACCCCCACACCCCACACCCCCCACACCCCACCCCCACCCCACACACCCCCACACCCCCACACCCCCACCCCCACCCCACACACCCCCACACCCCCACACCCCCACACCACCACACCCCCACACCCCAACCCCCACCCCCACACACCCCCACACCCCACACCCCCCACCACCCCACCCCCACCCCCACCCCCACCACACCCCCCCACACCCCACACCCCCACACCACCACACCCCCACACCCCCAACCCCCACCCCACACACCCCCACGTCCCACACCCCCACACCCCACACCCCACACACCCCCACACCCCCACACCCCACCCCCACCCCACACACCCCCACACCCTACACCCCCACACCCCACCCCCACCCCCACACACCCCCACACCCTCACACCCCCACCCTCACCCCACACAACCCCACACCCCCCACACCCCACCCCCACCCCACACACCCCCACACCCCACACCCCACACCCCCCACACCCCCACCCCCACCCCACACACCCCCACACCCTCACACCCCACCCCCACCCCACACACCCTCACACCCCCACACCCCACCCCCACCCCACACACCCCCCACACCCCACACCCCAACCCCACCCCACACACCCCCACACCCCACACCCCCACACCCCACCCCCACCCCACACACCCCCACACCCCCACACCCCACCCCCGACCCCACACACCCCCACACCCCACACCCCCACACCCCACCCACACCCCACACACCCCCACACCCCCACACCCCCACACCCCACCCCCACCCCCAACACCCCCACACCCCACACCCCCACCCCCACACCCCACCCCCACCCCACAACCCCCCACACCCCACACCCCCACACCCCACCCCCACACCCCCACACCCCACACCCCCACCCCCCACACCCCACACCCCCACCCCACACCCCACACCCCCACACCCCCACACCCCCACCCCCCACCCACCCACCCCACACCCCACACCCCCACACCCCACACCCCCACACCCCACACCCCACACCCCCACCCCCACACCCCCCCCACACCCCCACACCCTCACACCCCCACACCCCCACACCCCCACACCCTCACACCCCCACACCCCCACACCCTCACACCCCACACACTCACACCCCCACACCCCCACACCCCCACACCCCACACCCCCACACCCTCACACCCTCACACCCTCACACCCCACACCCCCACACCCACCCTCACACCCCCACACCCTCACACCCCCACACCCCCCACACCCCCATACCCCCACACACTCACACCCCACACCCTCACACCCTCACACCCTCACACCCCCCACACCCCCACACCCACCCTCACACCCCCACACCCTCACACCCCCACACCCCCATACCCCCACACCCTCACACCCTCACACCCTCACACCCCCACACCTCCACACCCCCCACACCCCCACACCCCCACACCCTCACACCCTCACACCCTCACACCCCCACACCCACACACCCCCCACACCCCACACCCCCCACACCCCCACACCCCCCACACCCTCACCCCCCACCCCCACACCCCCACACCCCCCACACCCTCACACCCCCACACCCCCACACCCCCACTCCCTCACACCCCACACACCCCACACCCCCACACCCTCACACCCCCACACCCTCACACCCTCACACCCCCACACCCTCACACCCCACACCCTCACACCCTCACACCCCCACACCCCACACCCTCACACCCCCACAGCCCCACACCCTCACACCCCCCACACCCCCACACCCCCACTCCCTCACACCCCCACACCCCACACCCCCCCCCACACCCCCACCACCCCACACCCCCACACCCTCACACCCCCACACCCTCACACCCCCACACCCCCACACCCTCACACCCCCACACCCTCACACCCCACACCCCCACACCCCCACTCCCTCACACCCCCCACCCTCACACCCCCACACCCCCACACCCCACACCCCCACACCCCACACCCCCACACCCCACACCCCACACCCCCACACCCCCACACCCCCACACCCCACACCCCCACACCCTCCACCCCCCCCACCCCCCACCCCCACACCCCCACACCCCCACACCCCACCCCACACCCCCCCACACCCCCACACCCTCCCACCCGCCCACCCCCACACCCCCACACCCTCCCACCCCCCCCACCCCCACACCCCACACCCCCACACCCCCACACCCCCACACCCCACACCCCACACCGCACACCCCCACACCCCCACACCCTCCCACCCCCCCACCCCCCACACCCCCACACCCCACACCCCCGCACCCCCGCACCCTCGCACCCCCGCACCCCCGCACCCCCGCCCCTCCACTCTCGCACCCCCACACCCCCCACACCCCCACACCCCCACACCACCACACCCCCACACCCTCACACCCTCACACCCCACACCCCCACACCCCCCCTCACCCACCCCACACCCCCACACCCCCACACCCCCACACCCCACACCCTCACACCCCCACACCCCCACACCCTCACACCCCCACACCCTCACACCCTCACACCCCCACACCCTCACACCCCCACACCCCCACACCCCACACACCCTCACACCCTCACACCCCCACACCCTCACACCCCCACACCCCCACACCCCCACACCCTCACACCCCCACACCCCCACACCCCCACACCCCCCCCACACCCTCACACCCCCACACCCCCACACCCTCACACCCCCACACCCCACACCCCCCACACCCCCACACCCCACACCCTCACACCCTCACACCCCCACACCCCCACACCCCACACACCCCCACACCCCCACACCCACCCCTCACACCCCCACACCCTCACACCCCCACACCCCCACACCCTCACACCCTCACACCCACACACCCCCACACCCTCACACCCCCACACCCCCACACCCCTCACACCCCCACACCCCCACACCCACACACCCTCACACCCCCACACCCCCCACCCCCACACCCCCCACACCCTCACACCCCCCACCCACACCCCACACCCCCACACCCACCCTCACACCCCCCCACAACCCTCACACACCCACACCCCCACACCCTCACACCCCCACACCCCCACACCCCCACACCCTCACACCCCCACACCCCCACACCCTCACACCCCACACCCCACACCCCCACACCCCACACCCCCCCACACCCCCACACCCTCACACCCCCACACCCCCACACCCCCACACCCCCACACCCTCACACCCCCACACCCCCACACCCCACCCCACACCCCACACCCCCACACCCTCACACCCCCACACCCACACCCCACACCCCCACACCCTCACACCCCCACACCCCCACACCCCTCACACCCTCACACCCCACACCCCCACACCCCCACACCCCACACCCCCACACCCCCACACCCTCACACCCCCACACCCCCCACACCCTCATACCCTCACACCCCTCACACCCCCACACCCCACACCCCCACACCCTCACACCCCCACACCCTCACACCCCCACACCCCCACACCCTCACACCCTCACACCCCCACACCCCCACACCCACTCACCCCACACCCCACACACCCCCACACCCCCACACACCACACCCCACACACCCCCACACCCCCACACCCTCACACCCCCACACCCCACCCTCACACCCCCACACCCTCACACCCCCACACCCACCCTCACACCCTCACACCCCCACACCCTCACACCCCCACACCCCCACACCCCCACACCCTCACACCCCCACACCCCCACACCCTCACACCCCCACACCCCCACACCCCCACACCCCCACACCCTCACACCCCCACACCCCCACACACCACACCCCCACACCCCCACACCCCTCACACCCCCACACCCCCACACCCCCACACCCTCACACCCCCACACCCCCACACCCTCACACCCCCACACCCCACACCCCCACACCCCCACACCCTCACACCCCTCACACCCCCACACCCTCACACCCCCACACCCCCACACCCCCATACCCTCACACCCTCACACCCACACACCCCCACACCCTCACACCCCCACACCCCCCACACCCCCACACCCTCACACCCCCACACCCCCACACCCACCTCACACCCCACACCCACACCCCACACCCCCACCCCCACACCCCACACCCCCACACCCCCACACCCCACACCCTCACACCCCCACACCCCCACACCCTCACACCCCCACACCCCCACACCCCCACACCCCTCACACCCACACACCCCCACACCCTCACACCCCCACACCCCTACACCCCCCACACCCCCACACCCCCCACACCCCCACACCCCCACACCTCACACCCCACACCCCCACACCCTCACACACCCCACACCCCCACACCCCACACCCTCACACCCCCACACCCTCACACCCCACACCCCCACACCCCCACACCCCACACCCCCACACCCCCACACCCCCACACCCCCACACCCCACACCCCCACACCCCCACACCCCACACCCCCACACCCCCACACCCCCACCCCACACCCCCACACCCCCACACCCCACACCCCACACCCCACACCCCCACACCCACACCCCCACACCCCCACACCCCCACACCCCTCACACCCCCACACCCCACACCCCCACACCCACACCCACACCCCCACACCCTCACACCCCCACACCCCCACACCCCCACACCCCCACACCCCCACACCCTCACACCCCCACACCCCCACACCCACACCCCCACACCCCCACCCCACACCCCACACCCCCACCCCACACCCCCACACCCCCACACCCCACCCCCCCACACCCCCACACCCCACACCCCACACCCCCACACCCCCACACCCCCACACCCTCACACCCCCACACCCCCACACCCCTCACACCCCACACCCCCACACCCCACACCCCCACACCCCCACACCCCACACCCCCCACACCCCCACACCCCCACACCCCCACACCCCCACACCCCCACACCCCTCACACCCCCACACCCCCACACCCCCACACCCTCACACCCCCACACCCCCCACACCCCCACACCCCCACACCCTCACACCCCCACACCCCCCACACACCCCACACCCCCACACCCCCACACCCCACACCCTCACACCCCCACACCCTCACACCCCCACACCCCCACACCCCCACACCCCACACCCCCCACACCCCCACACCCCCACACCCCCACACCCCACACCCCCACACCCCCACACCCCCACACCCCCACACCCCCACACCCCACACCCCACACCCCCACACCCCCACACCCCCACACCCCCACACCCCCACACCCCCACACCCCCACACCCCCACACCCCACACCCTCACACCCCCACACCCCCACCCCACACCCCACACCCCCACACCCCCACACCCCACACCCCCACACCCACACCCCACACCCTCACACCCCCACACCCCCACACACCCCCACACCCCCACACCCCCACACCCCCACACCCCACACCCCCACACCCCCACACCCCCCACACCCCCACACCCTCACACCCCCACACCCCCCACACCCCCACACCCCACACCCCACACCCCTCACACCCCCACACCCCCACACCCCCACACCCCCACACCCCCACACCCTCACACCCCCACACCCTCACACCCCCACACCCTCACACCCCCACACCCCACACCCCCACACCCCCCACACCCCCACACCCCCACACCCCCACACCCTCACACCCCCACACCCCCACACACCCCCACACCCCCACACCCACCCACACCCCCACACCCCCACACCCCCACACCCCACACCCCCACACCCCACACCCCACACCCCCACACCCCCACACCCCCACACCCCCACACCCACCCACACACCCCCACACACCCCACACCCCACACCCCACACCCCCACACCCACACACCCCACACCCCCACACCCACACACCCACACCCCACACCCCCACACCCCCACACCCTCACACCCCACACCCCCCACACCCCACACCCACACACCCCCACACCCACACACCCCCACACCCCACACCCCACACCCACACACCCCCACACCCTCACACCCCCACACCCTCACACCCCCACACCCCCCACCACCCTCACACCCCCCACACCCCCACACCCTCACACCCCCACACCCCACACCCTCACACCCCACACCCTCACACCCCCACACCCCACACCCCCACACCCTCACACCCCCACACCCCCACACCCCCACACCCTCACACCCCTCACACCCCCACACCCCACACCCCCACACCCCCACCCACCCCCACACCCCACACCCTCACACCCCACACCCCCACACCCTCACACCCCACACCCTCACACCCCCACACCCCCACACCCCCACACCCTCACACCCCCACACCCCCACACCCCCACCCACCCCCCACACCTCACACCCCCACACCCCCACACCCCCACACCCCCACACCCCACACCCTCACACCCACACACCCTCACACCCCCCACACCCCCCACACCCCCACACCCCACACCCCCACACACCCCCACACCCCCACACCCTCACACCCCCACACCCTCACACCCCCACACCCCTCACACCCCCACACCCCCACACCCTCACACCCCACACCCCCACACCCCCACACCCCCACACCCTCACACCCCACACCCCCACACCCCCACACCCTCACACCCCCCACACCCTCACACCCCCACACCCCACACCCCTCACACCCTCACACCCCACACCCCCACACCCTCACACCCCACACCCTCACACCCTCACACCCCACACCCCTCACACCCCCACACCCTCACACCCCACACCCCACACCCCCACACCCCACACCCTCACACCCTCACACCCCACACCCACACCCCCACACCCTCACACCCCCACACCCCCACACCCCCACACCCTCACACCCCCACACCCCCACACCCTCACACCCCCACACCCCACACCCCCACACCCCACACCCTCACACCCCCACACCCTCACACCCCACACCCCCACACCCTCACACCCCCACACCCCACACCCCACACCCCCACACCCCCACACCCTCACACCCCCACACCCCACACCCCACACCCCCACACCCCCACACCCACACACCCCACACCCACACACCCTCACACCCCCACACCCTCACACCCCCACACCCACACACCCCCACACCACACACCCTCACACCCCCACACCCCACACACCCCCACACCCACACACCACACACCCCACACCCTCACACCCCCACACCCACACACCCCCCACACCCTCACACCCTCACACCCCCACACCCCCACACCCCACACCCTCACACCCCACACCCACACCCACACACCCCCACACCCCCACACCCTCACACCCCCACACCCACACCCCCACACCCCCACACCCCCACACCCCCACACCCCCACACCCTCACACCCCACACCCCCACACCCCACACCCCACACCCCACACACCCACACCCCACACCCCCACACCCCACACACCCTCACACCCCCACACCCCACACCCCCACACCCTCACACCCACACACCCCCACACCCTCACACCCCCACACCCCCACACCTCCACACCCCCACACCCTCACACCCCCACACCCCACACCCCACACCCCACACCCTCACACCCCCACACCCTCACACCCCACACCCCTCACACCCTCACACCCCCTCACACCCCCACACCCCACACCCCACACCCACACACCCCCACACCCACACCCCCACACCCCCACACCCTCACACCCCCACACCCCACACCCTCACACCCTCACACCCCACACACCCACACCCCCACACCCCTCACACCCACACACCCCACACCCCACACCCACACACCCCCACACCCACCACACCCCCACACCCCCACACCCCCACACCCTCACACCCCCACACCCTCACACCCCACACCCCACACCCTCACACCCTCACACCCCACACACACCCTCACACCCACACACCCCCACACCCCCACACCCCCACACCCACCCTCACACCCTCACACCCCACACCCCCACACCCCCACACCCTCACACCCTCACACCCCCACACCCCCACACCCCACACCCTCACACCCTCACACCCCCACACCCCCACACCCACACCCCCACACCCTCACACCCTCACACCCTCACACCCCCACACCCCCACACCCTCACACCCCCACACACCCCCACACCCCCACACCCCCACACCCACACACCCTCACACCCCCACACCCCACACCCACACCCCCACACCCCCACACCCTCACACCCTCACACCCCCACACCCTCACACCCCACACCCTCACACCCCACACCCCCACACCCCCACACCCCACACCCTCACACCCCCACACCCTCACACCCCCACACCCTCACACCCCACACCCCCACACCCCACACACCCTCACACCCCCACACCCTCACACCCCCACACCCCCACACCCCCACACCCCCACACCCTCACACCCCCACACCCTCACACCCCCACACCCCACACACCCCACACCCCCACACCCCACACACCCTCACACCCCCACACCCACCTCACACCCTCACACCCCACACCCTCACACCCCCACACCCCCACACCCCTCACACCCTCACACCCCCACACCCCCACACCCCTCACACCCTCACACCCCCACACCCTCACACCCCCACACCCCACACCTCACACCCTCACACCCCCACACCCTCACACCCTCACACCCTCACACCCACACCCCTCACACCCCCACACCCCCACACCCTCACACCCCCACACCCCCACACCCCACACCCTCACACCCTCACACCCTCACACCCCCCACACCCCCACACCCTCACACCCCCACACACCCACACCCTCACACCCTCACACCCTCACACCCCCACCCCACACCCCCACACCCCCCACACCCTCACACCCCCACACCCCCACACCCCCACACCCCTCACACCCTCACACCCCCACACCCTCACACCCCCACACCCCACACCCTCACACCCCACACCCCACACCCCCACACCCCCACACCCTCACACCCCTCACACCCCCACACCCCCACACCCTCACACCCCCACACCCACACCCTCACACCCCACACCCCCACACCCCACACCCACACACCCTCACACCCCTCACACCCTCACACCCTCACACCCCCACACCCCCACACCCCCACACCCTCACAACCCTCACACCCCCACACCCCCACACCCCCACACCCTCACACCCCCACACCCCCCACACCCTCACAGCCCCACACCCCCACACCCCCACACCCTCACACCCCTCACACCCCCACACCCTCACACCCCACACCCCCACACCCTCACACCCCCACACCCTCACACCCTCCACACCCCCACACCCCCACACTCCTCACACCCCCACACCCCACACCCCTCACACCCCCACACCCCCACACCCCTCACACCCACACACCCCCACACACCCCCACACCCTCACCCCCCACACTCACACACCCCCACACGCCACACACCCCCACACCCCCACACCCTCCACACCCACACAACCCACACACCCCACACTCACCCTCACACCCTCACACCCTCACCACCCCCCACACCCCCACCACACCCCCACA